>NW_019396401.1:98685-215173 GCF_000591075.1 Eurytemora carolleeae
TACCTTGAGAACTCAAGTTCTGGTTCAGCTAGATTTAACCGTATTCCCTACCTTGAGAACTCAAGTTCTGGTTCAGCTAGATTTAACCGTATACCCTACCTTGAGAACTCAAGTTCTGGTTCAGCTAGATTTAACCGTATTCCATACCTTGAGAACTCAAGTTCTGGTTAAGCCAGATCTAACCGTATTCCCTACCTTGAGAACTCAAATTCTGGTTCAGCCAGATTTAACCGTATTCCCTACCTTGAGAACTCGAGTTCTGGTTCAGCTAGATTTAACCGTATTCCCTACCTTGAGAACTCAAGTTCTGGTTCAGCTAGATTTAACCGTATTCACTACCTGGAGAACTCAAGTTCTGGTTCAGCTAGATTTAACCGTATACCCTCAGGTAAAACTGCCCCAAACTGCCATCTCATTTCACTAAACAATAGAAGGGATTATATACATTGTGAGAAAAGGAACTGCAGGCGTTATGTCAATTAATCTCCATATTTTGAGAATGGCATGTCTGATTCACAACGAAATATTCATCTGAAACAACAATGATGAATTAAGCTATCGTTATCGCCATAAATTCAATGTAAAATTCTCAGAATTTCCTCCCATTGATTGAGAATAATTAATTTTCAGCTGGAGAATAATAATAACTCTGTTATCCTTAATCATACTTAGTTTTAAATGGAACCGTTTTGGAATTCAATATCCCACTCTAAAAGCGGAGGGTCAATTAAAATTACGACTTCAGTATATATATTCAAAATTTAAATAAATATATATAAAGTTTCACAAACATATATTCTTACATATGAGGACCAATGAGAGGCTAAAAATTAGTTATAATTTTCTAAATCACAATTTAAAAACGTTGATTTCATTTTATCCAACAAATTCCCTTGAACACAGAAAAAAAGGTGTTTCCAAAAATACATTTTCGATAATCTTCCTTGAATATGATAATATTGCTTGGATATGATAATATTGCTTGGATATGATAATATTGCTTGGATATGATAATATTGCTTGGATATGATAATATTGCCACCTACCGGATTGTCTCCATCCTATTGTTTAGATACGCTAATAAACATCTTTTGTTACGCTCGATAGCAGCGTGCCTACAGACATAAAATATTAATTTTTTCACACAACAAAACCTCCACTGTATTTAACTTAAGCTGTTGAACAAAAAAATAGTTAATAACATTATTTTTAATTTACAGGGACAGAAATACAACATCAAGCAACCTTCCATTGACTGAGAGGAATGTCCGATTCACAACGGTATCCTTGAAAGCTTTATCAATTCAAGAATTTGATTGAAATATCCAAAGTTTACTTTTAAAAAAGGATGATTTTCAATTGTGATAAGTGACATGAAGTTACATTGCAACTTCAGAAACAATGAAGGAAGTTAGGAAACGTCGATAATTCCACAATTGTGATCAGATACAGATTTGAAGGTTACTGTTATGAATTGGGCCTTACCCTTCGTCTTTTAAAATGAAAGTTAAATTGAAACTGTGACAGTCCCATCGATAGATTTCGATTGTATTGTAGTACGGATTGTTTATAATTTTAAACCTGAGCGTAATGGCAGGAGAAATTGTGGAGTTTAGCGCCACCTCGGCCCTGTTCTCATCCCAGAGGTTTCTTGTTTCCTCTACAAGAACGATAATATGTAAAGTGCACGGCGTAGGCCAGTGGAATTTAAGAACAACCTTTTAAAAAATATTTAATAAAAGAATTATTTTTGAGAGAAAAAATTTGGCCAATTTGGTCCAGCCGTTTGGCCAGATAAAGCTAACGTATAATATATATATATACACAGATACATATACATAATGATTCATAAGGAAGTATATTATATATACATATTAATATATTAATATGAGCGAAGATGTACAAGAAATCTTATATAGTTATATGTTGAGAACAATTTTTGTGAAAACATATTTATAGATAGAGGCGCAACCAAGGAATGCCTGCCTCTCTAGATAAATTAATAAAATGAGAAATCGCAAATGGTGGAACGGGTCCTTATAATAGTATGTAATTTCAGGGGTGTTTATTTCTAGAAAAATCATGTCCAACTCCCTCTTTAAAACTAAATTTACCCCTAGAAGTTGTGTTATTTTTAATTGTGATTTAATACGCCATGAATAGGGGGAACTAAATGAATTTTTGGGTAAAAAGTGTTAAAAAGAATAAAACTTGTCTTTTAATATCCAGTTTTAAATTTTAGTTCCCTAAATTAACAAAGATCACCCTATCCTTGGGGCCGCGAAAATTTCTGGGCCGAGCGCTGCGGCTGAAGGATAAGTTAATTACCCCCCCCCCTATCTACGCTTCTGCACGGGCACCGAATGCCTAGGCTAGGAGCCAGGCCCCACAACTACACATTAAACTTATAATTTCATAAAGATGCATCTACAAAAATGCATGTCAGGCATTTTTCTGAAAAAAGTATAATTTCAGATTATATTAGGCACAGTACAAATGCGTTGTGTGGTAAATGGTATACATTTAAAAATGTACAAGTGCAGTAGATGTTTATTGTTTATCATGAAGCTGTATAAAAATAATAAAAGGTACATAGTAAGTAAGTAAAGCGTATCAGTTATCAAACCAGGTACAAAGGTTTCATATAAGAATAAGAAGAAAGGATTTATAATTTGAATTTGAATTACAATTCTTATTTTCTAGAAAAGAAAAAAAATATTATCTTGGATGCCCTGTTGTTCGTAGTATATTTCTAAAGTAGAGGTTCTAAGATACCGGAATTGGATAATACTCTAGGAGGGTTTTATTTTATGTTCTAGGAAGGTATATGCTCTAGGACTCCTAGTAGAATAAGTTCTAGTTCTGCTCTAAGACTCCTAGTAGAATAAGTTCTAGGAGGGTATATGCTCTAGGACTCCTAGTGGAATAAGTTCTAGGAGGTTATATGCTCTAAGACTGCTAGTAGAATAAGTTCTAGGAGGGTATATGTTCTATGATTCCTAGTAGAGTAAGTTCTAGGAGTGTATATGCTCTATGATTCTTAGTAGAGTAAGTTAGGAGTGTATATGCTCTAGGACTCCTAGTAGAATATGTTTTAGAAGGGTATATGCTCAAGGACTCATACTAGAATAAGTTCTAGGAGGGTATATGCCCTACGACCCCAAGTAGAATATATTCTAGAAAGGTATATGCTGTAGGACTTCTTGTAGAATATGTTCTAGGAGGGTATGTGCTCTCGGACTCCTAGGAGATTATATGCTCTAGGACTCCTTGTAGAATATATTCTAGGAGGGTATGTGCTCTAGGACTCCTTGGAGTATAAGTTGCTCACAAAGTTCCTTTGGAAGATGATATTGTAGCCCAGCCTTGAGCTGAATAACCTGAAATAAAACTCTTCCAATTAATCTTCAAAACTGTTTCGTTTCAATTTATTCTTCTCGGTCATTAAGTCATGAAAAATAAAAGAAACAACATAAATTAATAAATTCGTTATACCTAACGTTTGTCTGACGATATCTTCGTTGAAGGGCGCCAAAGATTCCTCTGACCTTGCCGCTTCTCTTATCAACTGTATTCCCTTTTCTCCGTACATTTTTCTCTACATCCACAAATAAAACGTATTAATAACATATGCAAAATGATTGCGGTGGGGGGGGGTGGCGGGAAGGGCCCGAACGAAAATAGCGTTCCCTAGGAAAGACCCTTTACGTTGTTTTCTTTGACTTAAAACATTGGGGTCTGTCCTAGAGAACGATTTTAGGACCCCCACCCCCTCCTATCAATTTTGTACATGACCACTTATTTTTCAGCAAATTTATTATTTTTCATTTTTTTATTATTTAGGGTTAGGTTAGGACACTTTCTGGGCCGAGCGCTGCGGCTACTGCTAGGACATGCAATTCGAACTGTGAATTCAAAACATTTGGCTTCTTGTATATCTTTAAAGGATACACACCCTTAAAACCAAAAAATACTTTAAACGTATTTTTAATTATATTTGCGTAAAAATTCGTATGCTCAACTTCTTAAATAAAAGCTATGAATCGGTTATTAAAAGCGGACAGGATCGGATCGAACTTAAAACATCCCATTCATCACTTGGTCGGCAGCTTTTGGCTCATGGCTCAGAACTGGCTCATCAACCCCATTAAATCCAAAAACTCCATTACTTTTCTAAAATGATCTGCATCCTAGGTTTTACGTATCTCATACTTCATGGAATATAAAATCAGAGAAAAAAAAACAAAATTCAAAATATGGAATATTAACAAAAAATAATAATTAAAAAAACAATAACAAAAAATTTAATTAGAATCGAGCCAGTGCTAATTTTGCCATGAAGCACCTAGAAACTCAAATTTACGATTGTTAACAGATGGCTAAAAATGCGCCATGACATGGTTGAAAACGATGAGATCCACCCATACAAATTGCTTATGTTTGTTCAAAAGTTCAAAAAAGTTCCTTTTTCAAAAGGGGCACTGGAATCTTTATGCATGTTATAGGTCCAATGCTCCTTGGCCGGCGTATTTAGGGGGGGGGGGGCAATGGGGGCTAAGCATCTCTGGAAAATTGAAATCTATTGATTTCAGGGGGTTTTCAGGCCCAGCGGATGCTGAATCCCCATTACCCCCCTGGAAAGATAAAAAAATGTAAGCCCCCCCTGATCAAATTCCTGAATACGCCCCTTAAGTGCCAAGTGAAAAAACAATAATTAAATAGTTGCACATTTTTTGTTATATGAATTGTTATACAACTATTTATGTTCTTCACTCTTCAGTTTCAGATTTGAAAAGTGTGATAGCTCTGAATTCCAGGGGGGGGGGAATTTGTCAGGGAGAAGGGGCGGAACAAAAGATCCATTAAAAATTTGCTCATCTCCTTAATTGTCTTTAAATATTGATTGACAATTAAAGATTCTGTTAAATATAATATAAATAGTGTCAGAAACATCTTGAGGAATACAGAATAAAGTATTCAAATCTGAGAAAAATATGGAATTTAGAGACAATATTTACAGTATAAACCTTATTTTTTTTCACTTTGCATATGTTAGGACTAGTCATCAAAAATGCTTGATGTATGTATATTTACAGTTGTAGTAAATGCCGTACTCTTAAAAGTTCGTCCCCCAAACTGTATCAGTCATGCACAACCAGTCCTCTATCCAAGTCAACCAGGACGCAACCCACTTGGCTCTAAATGCCACACAGGGACACAAGCGTAGCTTATCAATCTACCTATTACTCAGACTCTAAATGCCACACAGGGACACAGGCGTAGTTATAAACAATCTATATATTGATCCCAAATGATTCTACCTGTTTATCAAAACAGGGTTTCAGTTTAGCTATCAACAAGCTTTTACTTTGGCTCTAAATGCCACAAATGGGACACAAGCGTAGCAATCAACAAGCTATTACTTCGACTCTAAATACAGACAGGATTACAAGCGTAGCTATCAACAAGTTATATATCGATCAAAAACTTTATAGAAATACTTGATAATAATAATAATAATGATAATAATGATAAATCTACGATAAGAACAAAATTGGAAAAAATAAAATTAAATTATACTGAACAAAAAATGTCTTTCCTTTTATTTGTTTAATCTGTTTTTAACACATATTATAATTTGTAAGAAGTTAGCTAGAACCAATCTTGTGAATAATCAACTTCTTCGTCAGCTGTAATATCTCCTCGACCATCTCGTGCATCTTCATCAACTCCACCATAGTCTCCATCAGTCCAAACCACTTCATTCCAGTCAGGAACTAAAACATCAGTATCCAGGATTACAAAAACAAAATCGTAAATTGATTTGTCACAGAAATAAAAGAAAAACAATATGTAAGAGAGTAACTTTTTCACTATAGAAATCAAAATATCAAATGATTTTCTTTAACAATTGAAAGTATAGAAATTGGTACAGACGTTTGGGTTTCTGGTAATAGAAGTCAAGGTTCTAAACACCCCCCCCCCTAAAAAAAAATACATTTTAAAGATAATGTGAATATATGTTTTAATTTCTTTTAACTTTTTAATATTTTTTTTTATTGTATTTTATTAAGGCTAGGGATGAACTATGCAAGATACCGTATTGATATATTATATACCTTTAGATCTTGCACAATCAAATTCGTCGTCTTCGTTTGGGCAATCCACTTCTCCATTACAAACTTTAGATCTAGAAAAGATTGATTTTTGGATTTTAAACAATTTTTAACAATTGCTTTTTGACTAGCTTTTCTTACATGGAATGCCTAGCAATGTTAATTATAGAAGAATAAAATATGTATATGATTTTTAAAAAAAATAATTTTTTGTTTTATTTATTGACAAGAGAATTGCTATAAATATGATAATATTCTTTTTAGAAACTTGATTAGAATGATAATGCTAACAAAGTCATTGTTTTGAATTGGAATTGAAATGTGTTTCCTATTCCTTCCTTCACTTTAAACTAAAGTAAATAACACGGAAAATTTAAATTTTATATGTTTTTAATCACAACTCCTCTTTTTAAGAGCTATTAAAAAAAAAAAAAAAATGTTTGAACACTTCGCATAAGTGCTCAGATAAATTTCTTATACTTAAAAACAAAACTAGAGTTCACAAAGTTGTACCAGCAGTGTAATGTTGCATAAAGAAATTGAGTCTTTGCCCCAAACTCTGATTTTCCAATCTTTGCAACCCACTGGCCTATAACCATATTTTTAACTATGAATTATGTTAGATCAACTAATATAAGTTTGAAATATCTGAGGTTAATACCATCAGGTTGCAAAGATGTTCGGATTGGAAAAATTGAATTTGTTGCAACGACTCAATTACTTTCTTCTCCTGGTTAATTTGCAGTGATATGGAGAGACTTCTATTAAAGTCAAACTGACCATACAAAAGAACCATTGCCCTTACAGTGTTTATAATTTTGAGCATGCAAATGAAAACTTTCTTTTACAGAATTATTAGTTAAAAGTTTAAGAATTTTAAAGGGGTGTTTTTTATATTAGACTGAAAAATTACGAGTAAAATACTAGATTTCCCGATATTTTGAATTATTAATTTCATTAAAATGTTTCAATATTGTATTACCTTGAAATACACTTGAACGTATCTTTGCACATATATTCATCTAAACCGTCACAAACTAGAAAAAGATTATTCAACATGTGATTTCTCAGGAATTGTCCTCTACATAATAAAGCTTTTCTCTCATATGTATAGTTCATATAAATATAATGTATGTTTTCTATAGCATGTTTGCAAAAAAGAGTTGGACCAAATTGGCAGACTTTTTTTCGAGGGAATCTATAGCTCATGGGTAATAGAAAATTTGGATTTTGTTTTAATTCCACGGCGAACGCCGGATATTTCAGTTAAAATTTAATGCCAAGTCTGGATAAACAGTAGGAGTATGACTATAAGTGATAATATAAACCTGGGCAACGTCAGTCACAACAGTATAGTTAAGGAATACTAATTAGCATATGCAAGCACAAATTTAAAATGTAATTGTACAATGTACATTGTACAAGTTTACATGAAATTGTAAATGTTCAATGTAAATTGGTCCATTCATACATGAAATTGCACATCTACGATGTACAATGTAGAAATTGCACATGTACAATATGCAATGTACAATGCACATGTATACCTGAAATTCCCGCAGTGTACACATTAGAGCAATCATTCTCATCCTCTCCATTCATGCAGTCAGGGAACCCATCACATTGTTGCTGCAGTCTACTCAACCAAACCGAACATTATTTTCATTTGAAAACCTACAAAATTATTCAAGTTTGCCCAACTAAACCAAATATAATTTTCATTACAAAATCTACAAAAATATTTAAGTTTTCCCAACTAAATCAAACCAAACATAATTTTCATCAGAAGATCTGCGAAATCATTTTCTAATGAAAATATATTTAAGTTTGCCCAATCAAACCAAACCAAACAAAACATAATTTTCATAAGAAAATCCGCGAAATTATTCAAGTTTGGCCAACCAAACCAAACCAAACAAAACAAATTTTCATAAGAAGATCTCCGAAATTATTTAACTTTAAGTTTGCCCAACCAAACCAAATGAAACATAATTTTCATTACAAAATCTTCGAAAATATTCAAATTTGCCCAACCAAACCAAACCAAACATAATTTTCAGTAGAAAATCTGCGAAATTATTCAAGTTTGCCCAAGCAAACCAAGATAAACATAATTTAAGTAAAAAGTTTTTATCAAGATTCAAGATTGATCAACTTAACAAACCAAAGAGGTTCAAAGAAAATCCACGAAATAATTTTAATTTAAGTATGCTAAACCTAACCAAACCAAACACATAAAATTAACCAAACAAGCCAAATTGAATGCATCTAATTGCTGTATTAAAACCTAGTCTTAATACGCAAACCAATTCATTTGTAAGATTACTGACAAAGCTAGATTTTAGATATGCAATTGTACAAAAAATAGATTTTAATAAAATTGATCTATCCTTTGAACAATATTGATTATTTTTAGAAAAAAAGGATAAATTGACTATAAGAATCTAAGTATTTTAATCTCTCCCATAGAGGTTCTTGTTTTTAAAAAGGGTTACCCACAAAAAATTTCAGATAAAAATGAAACCTTCAGAAGTTCAGGCCGACATCTTTCAAGGTTTAGGCCGTCTTTAAAGTATCATCGTTAGTGGGTAACCCTGTAGATATAATCTGCAGAATTTTTCAAATCGTGTTTATTGAATTTATCTTTCACACTAGATTTACATTTTTCGCTATTTTTTATTAAATTATTTAAAATGTAACCTTCAGATTTTAGTCTTCATAAGTTTTATTTTTGGGTGTGAACCTTAATTTTATCAGCTTTAGGAACTAAAGAAATAATTCAAAAAGGTACTTTTTATACCTTTGGCTAATCATTGATTTCAGATAGAGGTTCTTAAAGGGTTTCGTTGTGAATTGAAAATGAAATTCTCTTCAAACGAAGGGTCACTTGGATTTACGTCTACAAGTCCCTTTAAATGTATCTTGTTTATAAAAATGTTCAGTTCCCTGATAGAGTCTCCGTTCTTGCAAACAAACTCACAAAAGCTTTCATCTGACCCATCCTTACAATCCAGTTTTCCATCACAGAGCTTAGAGTTCGAGACACACATCGTATCCCGGCACATCCATTCATTCAGGGGGTGACAGTTAGAACATTCGCCCTACATTTAAACAACAATATGACAGTTAGAATATCTGCCCTACATTTAAAAAATGATATGTCACTTTGAATATCTTCCCTACATTTAAACAATATGACAGTTATAACATCCACCTACATAAAAAAAATAATAGTCAGTTAGAACATCTGCCCTTCATTAAAACAACAGTATGACAGTTAGAACATACTTCCTACATTATGACAAGAATTTGACAGTTGGAACATTTGCCTTACAGTTAGAACAACCGCCCTATATTTAAAAATAATACAGTAATAATACAGTTAGAACATTCGCCCTACATTTAAACAACAGTATGACAGTTAGAATATTCGCCCTACATTTAAATAATGATATGACAGTTAGAACATCCGCCCTACATTTAAACATGAATATGCAAATTGTAACATCCGCCCTACATTTTGATAATTATATGTAGGTTCGAATATCTTCCCTACATTTAAACAATAATACAGTTAGAAAATCCGCCCTACATTTAAACAATAATATGCCAGTAAGTACATTCGCCCTACATAAAAAAAATACAATTAGAACATCTGCACTTCATGTAAACAACAGAATGACAGTTAGAACATACTCCCTACATTAGGACAAGAATTTGACAGTTGGAACATTCGCCTTACAGTTAGAACATCCGCCATAAGATTTAAACAATAGTATGACAGTTAGAATATCATCCCTGCATTAAAACAAGAATTTGAGACTTGGAACATCTGCCATACATTTAAACAATAATTTGACAGTTAAAACATCTGCCCTATATTTAAACAATATTAGGACAGTTAGAACACCCGCCTTACATTTAAAAAACAATATTACAGTTAGCACATCCGCCCTACATTTAAAAAAATAATACTGATAGAAGATCCTCTCTACATTTAAACAATAATATTTCAGTTAGAACATCCACCCTACATTTAAACCATAATATGGCAGTTAGATCATCCGCCGTACATTTTAACAATAGTATGACATTTAGAACATCCGCCCTACATTTAAACAATAATTTGGCGGTTAGATCATCCGCCCTACATTTAAAAATAATACAGTGAGAACATCCGCCCTACATTTAAACAAGAATATATGACAGTCAGAAAATGTTAGGATTCTGATGACATTTATTAGGATTCTGATGAGATATATTATGATTCTGATGAGATATATTATGATTCTGATGAGATATATTATGATTCTGATGAGATATGTTAGGATTCTGATGAGATATGTAAAAATTCTAATGAGATATGTTAAGATTCTGATGAGATATGCTAGGATTCTGATGAGATATGTTAGGATTCTGATGAGATGTTAGGATTCTGATGAGACATGTTAAGATTCTGATGAGATATGTTAGGATTCCGATGAGATATGTTAGAATTCTGATGAGATGTTAGGATTCTATTGAGACATGTTAAGATTCTGATGAGATATGTTAGGATTCCTATGAGATATGTTAGGATTCTGATGAGATATGTTAGGATTCTGATGAGATATGTCAGGATTCTGATGAGATATGTTAGGATTCTGATAAGATATGTTAAGATTCTGATGAGATATGCTTAGAATTCTGATGAGATGTTAGGATTCTATTGAGACATGTTAAGATTCCGATGAGATATGTTAGGATTCTGATGAGATATGTTAGGATTCCGATGAGATATGTTAGGATTCTGATGAGATATGTCAGGATTCTGTTGATATACGTTAATATTCTGATGAGATATGTTAGGATTTTGAAGCGGTATGTTAGAATTCTGTTGATATAATGTTAGGATTCTGAAGAGATAGGTTAGGATTCTGATAAGATATATTAGAATTCTGATGAGATATGCTAGGATTCTGAAAAGATGTATGTTAGGATTCTGATGAGATTAGTTAGGTTTCTGATAAGACATGTTAGGATTCTGATGAGATTTGAATGGTTTGTGATAAGATGGGTTAGGATTCTGATGAGATTTGTTAGGTTTCTGATGAGATATGATATGATATTTGATCAAATGTCATTAAAAAAATATATAAAAGTTTGTCTATTTTTAATACTAATAACGTGGAAATGACTGTACAGATCGGGTCCAATTTAGTTCATAGTAGATTACTTGACAACCCTGAGGTGGACAAGTGCTATTAAAAATTTATTTTTTCATACCTGATGAACAACTGTAATATTTGTTGCAGTCTGACAGGCCTGTATCTGTAGCTGGCAAACATTGTCGTAGGTCAACCTATCTGACCCACACACTCGCTGGGTACTCGTGGATTCACACAAGTCAGAACATCTGTAACATAGATTAATAACAATACAGATATAACATTAGATTTCGTAATTCCAATATTTAGGGGGTTTTCGTTTAAAAAAACCCTGAGACAGTTAAAGTACATGTATCTGTGTACAGAACGAGTTTACAATTACAAATTGATAATTATTTTAACAGTACAAGTATAAAGCAATTAGGTGTAAAATAGCTCTTGGCTGTTTTGATTAAATGTCCTGAAAAGATGTAGGGACTAGGGAGAAGTTTTTTTTTGTATATTTATACATAAATTTAGCTTGGTTAAAGTCTACCAGATCAATAATCTTTAGAATCTTACACTTATGGAAAAGAGGATCACTATGAGACGTGGTCACGTGGCTTTTGAGTTATCAATTAATCGTATTGCTCGTTTCCGTAAATGTGATTTTGTTTCATTTCAAAACATTTGTTTCTCTCCCAGGCTGAAATTCCATATTCAATAAATGATCGAAATAAAGAATAGTAAATCGTTAGTTTAATATTACTAAGAAGAATATTTTTACACATGACAATGCAAAAACTGCACTGGATGCTTTGTTTTTAACTGACTTAAGATTATGGTTCCAGTTAAGATTTTCGTCTAAATGAACACCTACAAACTTAAAAGATTCATTTTTACATCCAGTTCATACTCTTTCTATACCTTTATTATCTTTTAGAAGTTTAAGAGAGGTGATATTTACATCTTCTTTTTTTTGAAGAGAATATATTTGGTTTTAGACGCATTTAAAGTCAGTTTGTTTGCTTTATATCAATCTTCTATTTTAGAGAGCTATAAGTTTTCCAAATCATCGTATAAGTTGAATATAGTTGCAGTGTTGTATTATCGGCAAAAGGAATTGTAAAAAATGTCGATGCTTGAGGAAGGTCATTGATAAGAAATAGAAATAAAATTGGTCCTAATATCGACCCTTGCAGTGGTACAAGAGATTTCTTTAAGTGTCACGAAATCCATATTGTTCAAGCTTGCTCAGTATAATTTCCACATCACATGTATCAAAAGCTTTAGTTAAATCTATAAAAATTCCCAGAGTATATTCGGATACAGGTTTATTTAGTGCGTTGTATATTTTATCTAAGAAATGAATTAAGGATCTCAGTAGGTATCACTGTACTAAATCAAAGAATTATTTGAAAAGACGATATCGAATTCGTCACTGAATTCCCATGTTTTTTGGGACACCCTGTAGATCAAAACCTATATTAGCAAAAAATATCAAACCCTCTGACATTTCTACCGCCCCTGAGAGAACTTTTTCATTGCTGACAAATGCATCAGGATTGGTTACTGTTTTACGTTCCCTTCCTAGTACACTATTAATAGCTTGCCATGTTTGTTTACAATCTTTACTATATTCTTGAAATTTATCATCGAAGTATTTTTTTCGTGCTGCCCTCACAAGGCGAGTATACGCTGAAATATATTCTTTAAATCTAGATTTAGTTTCCTGACAGGGTTATCTCAACTTTATATTAAAGAATTTGGCTTTACGTTTTCTCGATATTATCAGTGCTTCAGTCTATTTTTTCTGGAAGGGGTTGCATTTTATCAGGGAATGAAATCTCAAAACAACTAGCAATCGACTCAAAAAAAAATTATTATATTATTTACCCAGTAGTTGATCTGCACTCTCCCTTGTAGTTGATGTTGATCACCATACCCAGGGTACACTCCTCCATCCTCATCTCACATTCATTCCTGTACAGTTCATCAATTTCTCTGCACAATACATTCATTCCTGTACAATACATTCATTCCAGTACATTACACTTATTCCAGTACACACTCATTCCTGTACAATACACTCATTCCTGTACAATACACTTATTCATGTTCAATACACTCATTCCTGTACAATACACTCATTCCTGTACAATACACTCATTCCTGTACAATACACACATTTCTATACAATACANGTTCTTGTACAATTCACTCATTCCTGTACAATACATTCATTCCTGTACAATACACTCATTCCTGTACAATACACTCATTCCTATACAATATACTTATTCATGTACATCACACTTTTTCCTGTATAATACATTCATTCCTGTACAATACACTCATTCCTGTACAATACACCCGTTCTTGTACAATTCACTCATTCCTGTACAATACATTCATTCCTGTACAATACACTCATTCCTGTACAATACATTCATTCCTATACAATGTACTTATTCATGTACATCACACTTTTTCCTGTATAATACACTTATTCCTGTACAATACACTCATTCCTGTACAGTACATTTATTCCTGTACAGTACAATTATTCATGTACATTACACTTATTCCTGTATAATACACTCATTCCTGAGCAGTACATTCATTCCTGTACAATACATTCATTCCTGTACAATACAACTGTTCCTGTACAATACAACTGTTCCTGTACAATACACTTATTCCTGTTCAGTATACCTATTCCTGTACAATACATTCATTTATGTACAATACAACCGTTCCTGTACAATACACTAATTCCTGTTCAATACACTAATTCCTGTTCAATACACTTATTACTGTACAATACAACTGTTCCTGTACAATACATTCATTCCTGTACAATACACTTCTTCCTGTACAATACACACATTTCTGTACAATACACACATTCATGTACAATACATTCCATTATTTAATTTTATGAAAAGTACAGTACACTACTTTATTCGTAGATTGACCTAAGAAGTCTTCTTCATCATTGGTCCGTAGACGGGATACTACTTATACATTCACTCCCAGTTCTTATTTGAATATAGATGTTGGCAAATTACGTTAAGAAATTGCCTCGGCTTGACTTAACTCGAAAAAAATACATAAACCGTTCCTGTACCATACACTCATTCCTGTACTATACAACTGTTCTTGTACCATACACTCATTCCTGTACTATACAACTGTTCCTGTACCATACACTCATTCCTGTACTATATAACCGTTCCTGTACCATACACTCCTTCCTGTACTATACAACTGTTCCTGTACAATACACTCATTCCTGTAATATACAACCGTTCCTGTACACTACACTCATTCCTGTACTATACAACCGTTCCTGTACCATACACTCATTCTTGTACTATACAACTGTTCCAGTACAATACATTCATTCCTGTACTAAACAACCGTTTCTGTACACTACAACCGTTCCTGTACAATACACTCATTCCTGTACTATACAACCGTTCAGCTGTACAATACACTTATTCCTGTACAATACAACTGTTCTTGTACAATACATTCATTCCTGTACAATACAACCGTTCTTGTACAATACACTCATTCCTGTACAATACAACCGTTCCAGTACAATACACTCATTCCAGTACAATACACTCATTCCTGTACAATACACTCATTCCTGTACAATACACACATTCCTGTACAATACACTCATTCCTGTACAATACACTCATTCCTGTACAATACAAAGTGTCATTTTTCTAAAATACAAAGTATAAACTATAAAGTACAGTAAATACACACTTTCTATGAATATACATTAGTAGTTATTTCTATTTGTCTGTCCGATCAGGAACCCTGTAACCGATTTGCCTCAAATTTTGATTTGGGAACCACGTGAATGTTCTAAGACTCTTGACACTTATAAAGAAAACTTTATCTACAAAGGTAAATCTGGGTTCCCAAGCTATCTTATATATACAAAGTAGTAATCTCTGTTTGTCAGTCTATTTGTTTAAATGTCCGAACACAAGTTATGAACCCCTTGACCGATTTGACTCCAAATTTGATTGGGGTACTTACTACTCAGTATAACGACTGGTATAATCTTACCCTAGCTTAAAAATTCTAAGTTAAGTGGATGGACTTCACAGGGAAAACTCCAGACAAAGCTGGGATTCCACGCTAGTACACTATACACTGACAGTATAGACCAATATAACTATGGAATAGGGAGATAACTCTTTTACACATATACATTATTTAAAATTTCATGATGAACAAAAACATTTTCAAGGTGCCCCAAGAAGTCACTGATTAGATTATAACAATTATTTGGATTTTAGGTTGATCTATATTATTTCAAAGTTTCTGCTGCAATTGATCTGAATTCTATAAAGAAATGCAATAATAAAATTACAAGAAGTGAGGTTGATCTATATTATTTCTAACTTTCTGCTGTAATTGATCTGAATTCTATAAAGAAATGCAATAATATAACTACAGGTAGTGAGGTTGATCTATATTATTTCAAAGTTTCTGCTGCAATTGATATGAATTCTATAAAGAAATGCAATAATATAACTACAGGTAGTGAGGTTGATCTATATTATTTCAAAGTTTCTGCTGCAATTGATCTGAATTCTATAAAGAAATGCAAAAATAAAACTAGAAGAAGTGAGGTTGATCTATATTATTTCAAAGTTTCTACTGTAATTGATCTGAATTCTACAAAGAAATGCAAAAATATGGCTACAAGTAGTGAAATTGTTAAGTTTTTTTTAATCTTTTTAGGTTGATTGTCTCAATATGTACCAAATTGTAATCCTAAAAGAAGATAAGTGTAAAAACAAACTAAAAACGATCAAGACTGAAAACATAAAAAGTTTAAAAAGGTTGTGCTTGTGCCCAATCTCTAATTACAAGTTACAAGTTACAAGTTACCTGTAAGTTTTGGAGTTATCCCCACATACAGGAATATCATCGTTAGGACAACTAAATATTTCACAATTTTAGAAACTTTATAATTTTTTTGCTACTTCATCTTTTTTGTGACGCCAGTGTTAAGAAATGTTCCCTCTAAAATGATGTCGCGGCTTTGAAAGTTTGGAAATTTACAATGTCAATGGAAACAAAAAAATCTGATAAATCTGAAATTGAAATTGAATTGAAATTGAATTGAAATTATTAAAAAAAAGGAGTACACCAAAGCGTAAAGGGGAATTCCTTGTCTGACAAATATCTTTCCATTGTATATTTCCAATTTAAAACACCTTTCCAATTAGACTGTTTTTATCTATTTTTTTTCATACACATACTAATTTCATCTCATTTTTATCTCATGTATAAAGCATATTTTCTGTATTCTTTAACCAAAAAATTATAACTTGTACTTCGAAATCTGACATTCTTGTGGCCCTCCATTTTTCTAAAAGTTTGTTAATATCTGTTTTAGATAGTTTTAGAAGAGCTAAAGATAACTATAAAAGTTTGAAAGGGACTGTTTTCAAATATTTAAAAATTCTTTAAAATCGAATTAAAGGGGATACAAGGTGCCCTCTAATTACTAGTTGCCCCCCGAATTTTTACATGGAATCAAGTTACCAAGTTTTACCCTTTTCGTATTTCTAATTTTTTTTTGAGCTTATAGATTTAGTTTGCTTTAGACATTAAAGTTCAAAATTCTAGATTGACTAAATTTATTCTAAAAGATTCTTGATCGACAACCTTAGATCTAAAAAGTTTTGCGTGTTTCTAATAATTTTAAAAATAGGGAAAACCAAACTAAACTGCAAACTGCTAAACTGAACCAGGCGCGTAGCTAGACATTCAGCTAGAAGGGGTGGGGGGCAATAGGTCAATTATCTCGTGCGTAGCGCAAAAACTTTTTTTGCCCCTCCCCAAACATTTATAAGGGGGGGTGTACCATACACTCATTCCTGTACTATACAACTGTTCCTGTACCATACACTCATTCCTGTACTATANTTCTAAGCCAAGAACTTTTTAAGTTATGGAGCCAATGCTGACTTAATCGATTTTGAAACGATTAAATCATTCTCATGGAGTTAACTAATCTCTCTTTCATAAAAAAGTGCACATTTTTTTTCCAGGGATAGATCGATTTAAATAAATTAATCACATTTAAATTGATTAAAATTAGTGCCGTGCATTCAAAAGTTCAAAACACTGTTTCTATAAATATGTTTTTTTTTTACAAAAAAGTTAAATTTTACCTGGTAGGACAAAGTATATTGTTTGATTTCTCAAATAACATGGCAAATGGATCAGACTCCTCAGTTTTTCTAAAAATAATGAACAAAGAATATGCTTCTTTTTTTTGACCGAAGAGGAATTCAGGAGAAGGAAATTAGTTATCCAACAACAAAAGATGAATAGATGACATGTTTTTCAGACACAATTCAAACTTTGTAAAACCACAAAAATCTAAATTTCCACAGGGTGAGCCAAAAAAAAATAAACCAAAAATGTGATTTACGTAAAACTGATACTTATCAAAATTTTATTCCTTTTTTAATTTCGATTTTCTAGAAATTTCGGAAATCCGATTGAAATTTTTTTTTGACATTATTTCAAAATATCCGAAAGTATGCAAATATATACATTCTCTGGGTAATTACCAATATGTTCTAAAATATACTTCATAAGTTCATATTGATTATTTAACTAAAAAAGATGGTTTATTACACTTACTAGGTATTTATAATATTTCTGATATTCGTTAACAAAATTTCAAAATGTAGATTTTTAGTACTTGGGCAATAATTTTCCTTAATTCCTCCACTCTTCCTCCTTTCCTGTTTATGCAATCACTCCAAAAAATGTTGTAACAAGTAAATTTACGTGCCAATTTTTAAACATTCAGTCGAAAAATTTCTTTGGAAATTCGTTCTTAATCGCTAATAATAATATCTGCATTTCATAAAAATCATACAGTTAAACCCTAAATACATCGAAAGAATTTATCAAATGTCGTATTCTTCACTTTCTGATAATGGAATGTTGCAGGTATTTAGTTTTTTAATTAAATGATTATATGGAGCTCTTTAAAACTGTTCCCGCATATTCATTGGCTATTTATTCATTTTCGTAAATACTGAGATTTACGTAAAATAGTATAAAACCCATTGAAAAATTGCCAAGAGGACATTTCATAAATTCTTTCGATTTAATGTTTAGGGGTAAATTGTATAAGAACCCAAGTGTTTCGTATAAACTTAAAACATTGTTCCCCCTTAGTGGTTTATTTAAAATTTTGCGCATTTGTGAAAAAGAAATAATTCTAACCTGAATCAACCCCAATATATCTAATAAAGATTCCCAAGAATTGGCATTGATCAATTCTGCGTGTACCTTCAAGCACGAAAAACTTGTTTCAATCTTTTACTTATTTTTTAAAGCTGATTTGTTGAGCTTATCCTTTTCTGAATATTTTCGAATTGCTCTCTTTTCAGCAATATACAATTTAATTTGTCATAACCTTGCGAGTAGTAACCAAACTCTCGCTTTACATTTGTACATGTTCTGTTGTACGGCGTAGAGTACGCCAAAGTTCAATTTTTAATTGTACATATACTGTTGCACCAAGAAGAGTTAATTAACGTTCTTCTTAAGTGATCAAGGTAATAAGGCAAGGAAAGTTAATTGCGGTTGCGTATTCTCTGCGTACATATTGAAACCAGTTATCTCTGGGCGGTATTTGTAAACAAAAATAGATGCATCAGTGTTCTTATAGTATCCGAGGAGGAGAAAAGCATTTAGTTTTGATAATTTTGATAATTCAAATAATAGTTTCCTATGACCAGAATATTTTATGTATTTTTAATGTGAAAGATGGATCCCATGTTAGGCTGTGACATCCGTCATTTGTTTACTTTACGGCCCAGAGACAGTACACTCCAGTACAAAAAATGAGTTAACCTCTGAAATAACTATCTTTACATAATAATTCTTTGCTTCTGATCATGTTCTGTTACACTGCATAGAGTTTGCCGAAGTTCTACTTTGTTCACGTTCTGTTTCACCACGTAAAGTTTGCTAGAGTTCTACTTTATAGTTCATTTTCTGTTACACCGCATAGTGAATGCTAAGATTGTACTTTTGTACATGTTCTGTTTATCCGCGTAGAGTTTGCTATTGTTCTAATTTTGGTCATGTTCTGATACACCGCGTTGCCAAAATTCTACCTTTGGACACGCTCTGTTGCACCGCGTAGAGTTGGTTTCCTCATCTCCAATACATGGTCCAGAGTGTACAACATCTATCTTCCTATCCTCTGTACATGCAGATTTCTGCATGATACATTCATTACTGTATGTCACCCCATCAGATCCACACAGAGGAAGATAGATCTAGATATTTTTTAAGTTTTAATTGTTTAATATTGTTTAAAGGGACTGTACGCATAATTTTAAGTGACCCTCCGTGCAAATAATGCAATGCCTGATTCAAAACGGCACCCTTTAAACCTTTGACTGTTCATCGAGAAGAGATAGCTTTAAGTTTAAATGTGTTTAATAGCTGTTGAATGAATCCTTATGAAACCTGGTGTACGCTGTGTACACTGTACAGTTTGACCACAACAAAGCTGTTCCATTACTTTATAGCATCACTTGAAAATAACGTCTTTCTAATGATAAACTGTGTTTCCACTTTCCAGCAGTCAAAATATTTTTTTACCCCTTCTGTTTGCAAAAAAAGTTTAAAGGGTACACCATTGTGATGCCGCTCTATACATGGAAGGTCACTTAAAATCACCCTTACAGTCCCTTTAAGTAGGGTTAAGCAAAGTTTCGTTAGCGAATCAGAGGTTTTTGAAAATTAACGGAAGAGTTCGTTAACAAACGACAAAAACCGCTAATTTAAAATCGTTAACAAAACGGATTAGTCGTTTTTGAAAAAAAAATTTACGTTTGAAAACAAAAATGTAACGGATGGGTTCTAAAAAATGGTAACTTTTTCCCGCTAAAATTGCATGGAACTTACAACAACAGCAAAAATTGTATACATATTTTGATGTTTTTAAATGTCGCCTTCAGTCTATTTATATGATGGAACTTTCAAAGATTTTTTTGCAATTTAGTTTTTGCCGTAAATCCAATTTCATAAACTGTCAACGATTTTTTAATGGAAATTTTGGAATTTTTACTACAATTGCAACCTTTAACAAACCGTTAAAACAAATTTGTCGCGCAATTTCTAAACGGCTAATGCTATTAATTGAAAAAAAAAACGTTAACAGAATATTTTCTGTTAAAACCATTGATAACATTGAGATCGTTAACTAACGGTAACTTTAAAAAACGGAAAATACCGTTAAGTGAAAAAACGTTCTGTTCTTACCTTTAAAACTAACGGCTACCTAAATTTTTCTCTCTTTTTACGGTGGGAACTAACCGTGAACGAAATTGCTAGAAAAAGTTGGAAAGTGCCCCGCCCTATTTAAGTATAAGATTAAATGAATTAAATGTTTTAATGTGTGGCTTACACCTACCTTTGTACACGCAAGTGTACACTTTGGCGCCTCTTGACCGTCTTGATCTTCTTGACCTTCTTGACACCCCTTGTTGTACAGTACTGTAATGTTCTGGTCGGTAAGGCAAGCTTCTCTGTTCAAGGAGCAAGCATTTTCATACGTTACTCCATCCGTTCCGCAGACAGGGTTATAGTCCTTAATACAAAATAACATAAAGCTATGCATAATAATGTAACTAGAGTTTTGTTTACCCTTAAATATAAGTAAAGGTAATATCAAGTAACAGACTTTTTAAAGGATTAAAGAAATATTAACTAATATTTAGCATTTTACAACTCATCAAAAATGTTAAAGCCAAACTAGCTCAATGTTCACATTTAAAGATTAATTTCAGAATGTAATTAATTTTTGAAGTTTTATTTCTAGCTCAGAATAAGAAAATGTAATTAAATAAAGTAAACCTCCCCCCACGTCTTTAAAAGGTAAAAAGTACAAAGAAGTCACTTAAGAAGTCGATATTTGACCAGGAAAGAAAATGTTTTTAGATATATTGCTTTTTAGAAAATACTATAATGGTGAAGAGGCAAGAGTCAGAGACTATAAATAACTTATTTCTATTTTTATAAACCTTTGTTCAGCTTAATAACATTATTATTTATTGTTAATGAATTGTCCAGGTCGAAGTGAAACCTAAATCAAAGTGTGGTATTAACGATTTGAAATGAGATGTTACGCAGAATCTGCTTAATCTCCTGATTCATGGATATCCGCAATTTTTCAGTTTTCTCATTATTGAATAATTGAATACTAAGAGTCTAGGAAGAAATCATCCCCATTGGAGTACTATTGGAGACCCCAATTCATTGAAGACCCCCATGAACGTCTCGATGGGGAACCCCAAATTCTCGTTGGAGCTAGACCCGGAGATTTAAATTGGAAACCCCATATTTTCGACCGTCTTTTAAGGTCTATAACATAATCCGGAAAAGAAATATGGAAGTGCAAAAATGCGGGGGCCCATGAATGAAAGAAATAAGACGAAATATTTCCGTACAGTAGTCTCTAAAGTCTCGTCTTTTTAGGTAACCCTGTAGATTACAGTAACAAAATACCCTTGTGCAGAATAAAGAACAGATTTCATCAGTTTCCACTTTTTCAACTTTACAAAGACCTGAAAAAAATTAGAGATGTAAATCATTTTTATAAATTTGATTGATTTTTTTTGTTAAAAGTCACAAAGGGCTTCAGAATTTTAAGTTCTCCCCATGCACTTAAAAGAACGTTAAAAAAATCACTTAAAATAAACTGTGATAAAATATATAAACATTAATTCCAATCTAAAATTTTCATCACACTTTGTATTAATTTTAAAAATATATAATTTGTTTATATTTTAGTTTGCGCGCATTTACCTGTATTTTTTATAGAAATGCTTGACTTTGAAATACAGTTGTAATGGCTGAGAAAGCATGTATTATTATAATTAATATTATTTGAACCACAAACTGGTTCATAATAATCAGAACACTGTGGGCAGTCATCCATCCTAGGCAGAAGATTTAAAGGGACTGTAAGCGTAATTTCAATTGTGACCATCCATGCAAAGATGGCATGTCCCGATTCACAACAGAAACCTTGAAACCTTCATTTGATCAAAAGGTGTTTCCTTATGATAAATTCTTAAAAGCAAGAAATGCACAAGTCACTTTTGCAGAGAAACCGCAAATGAATATTAACAGTGTTAAGAAACAAAAATTTGGATATCTAAATTAATTCATACTTAATCAGAAAAAATCTTTTAAGGTACCGTTGTAAATCAGACATTGCCATCTTCACATGGAGGGTTACTTGAAATTACGTCTTTAATCCCTTCAAGGTACTGTTTGTATGTAATTACAAGTCACCCTTCCCTTTGCCACCGCTTGATGGAGACATTCCTGGTTTTCGAATTGGAAATCGGCAATTTTCAAGCGAGGTTTTTTTAAAATGACTTTTAGATTCATGCAGAGACAACGAATAATATGTAATTATATGTCAACAATAAACTTCTCATTTCTACTTAATTTAGGAGTACTTAATTTAGAAGTACTATTTGAATTCACTTATTTAGAATAAATCTACCTTTATATATTGATTTAAAAGATACATTTAAAGATCTACATAAAAACATTAGCGATTTAAAGGGAGTGTTTGCGAAAAATGAAATGGTGCAACTTTCTGAATTTGTATATGGACGCCACGTTCTTCAGTATACGTCGTTTTTAACAATTGTATCCTTATAGACGCAACAGAGGAGTATGATTAGAAGCGATAAAAGCGATTATTTTTCGCCGTAAGACTATAACCCCTTTTATATTTCGCGAACACTCCCTTTAAAGCCGTAAAAACTAAGCACAAGGCTTTGAGACACTTCAAAGTCGACCCTGTCTTGAAAATGAATGCAAAATTTGATAACAAGCTAGCTGAATCTATGTACTACTGACCTGTCAATACATTCGCCGTAATAGTTGACGGTCAGTTCAACATTGTTTAAACAGGAAGCAAGGTCTAACAGACATTTGTTACTGTAGGTCACCTCGTCTGATCCACACACGGGCAGGTACATTCTGAATGATTGGAACATTATTTGAAGTATTTACCATCCTTTTGTGGAGGAACCATGCTGTCGTTATATCCAGGCCCAAAACAAGGGGAGGGCACAGGGGCACGTGCTCCCTCTTTTACCCCTGAAGGGGGTGGGCACACTTTCTAAGACAAAACAGAAGAAAAGAAAAAAAATGAATAGAAGGAAAAGAAAAATGAAAGAAAGAAGGAAAAAAGGGGAATAAATTGGCGGCATAAAATCTAATTTTTGTTAACAATATTACGTGTAAAAGAAAAAAAATTTCTTCAAAAAAACGAAAAATTTATTACTTTTTGTGAAAAGCATAATCTTTTTCCTTCTTTTCTTAGATTAATGTTTCCAATGAGCCATCATAAGGCAAAAAGTAACATGGAGATTGGAGACAAATTTAAATAATTCGGCTTTTAGGGCGCTTCGCGCCCATCTTCTTTTTCAACATTTAACTGTGGCTTTATCTTTGAGCGACTCCTCTTTGCACAGTATAAAATTTGTTTAAAGGAATTGAGTTTTAGTCACAAATTCAAATTTTCTAATACCTAAATCTTTGCAACCCGATGGTGTAAACCTTTGATATTTCAAACTACGACTATTTGATCAAACAGAGTTCATAGTTTGAAATATCTAAGATATACGACATCGGGTCGCAAAGATAGAGGGGTTAGAAAATTAGAGTTTGTGGCAAAAACTCAATTCCTTTGCTGATTTCATAATATTTTTCGCGCAATTTTAAAATTTTAAAAAATTAAATAGTTTAAGCTAAAAATATTTTAAGAATACGTATATTTAAAGTCTGATTGACCATAAACCTTCCCTGTCCCACACAAAATTTGGGCTTGATCGGTTCAGCCGTTTTGACGTTTATTGGATACAAACAAACAAACATGTTCTCTTAAAAATTTTTCGCGAATTTTCAAAAAAAAGTTTGCGTATTTTAAGATTTTAAAAATGTTTACAAAAATAAAAAACTTTTAAACACACATTTTTAAAATTTTTATCATTCATAAACCTTACCGGGAGTCACGTTATGTCCCACAACAAATTTGGGCCCGATCGGTTCAGCCGTTTTGACGTTTATTGGATACAAACAAACAGACAGACAAGTCAAATTTATATATAACTAGGCTTTTAGGGCGCTTCGCGCCCATCTTCTATTTAAATTGTGAACAAGTTCTATTTGTTTACATTTCAAAAAGAAAAATTTTGAAAATGCGCAAAAAAATATTATGAAATCCGCAAAGTTTTTTTGTTTTTGTTTTATACTGTACAAAGAGAAGATGTTCAGAGATAAAGCCACAATAAAAAGTTGAAATAGAAGATGGGCGCGAAGCGCCCTAAAAGCCTAGTGGTAATAATATTACAATTTATTACCCTTGGTGCACTGTATTTCCACTAACCAAAGCTGGACTTCCTCATAAGTATCATCTCTGATTTTGATTTAAAAAGTATATAGTGAACGTACTTTCAAATGACCCTACTACTACCTTACAACAGAACAACAGAACCATTTCCTCCTTTTTTAAAATTTTACCCATCGTACTTTAAGCAGTAAAATGTGTGCTGTATGTAAATATAAGCTGAACTTAGTTATAGAGAAATAAACCAGAAATAAAAATGATAGATACGTATGAGTCTGGTTTTGGCCGGTATAAATACAGTGTGCAGAGGAAAATTGGATGCAATTGTTTTTATTTACTTTTAGATGAAACAGATTTACCTTGGGCAGTTTCTCTTGCACTTTTTATCATTTTCAAATCCAAAGATATCATTTTGATCCAGTTCTTTATCAATTGGACTCTCAGTTGTTTCACTGCTGTTGTCAATGTTATCACTATCTGCTCATAATTCTTTTTTATCTATCTTACCCAAAAAAATCCTGTCGAAAATTAAAAAATGAAGAACGTATATTGACACAAATCCTAAAGTTTTGTTCAGCTTCGCAATTATTTTCATCTGTCGAATCCAGACAATCAACTTCTCCATTACATTGCAGACCTAGCAGGGATAATTAGAAGTAAGTAGCTGAGCTGAGATTTAAAGGAAATCTGCAAAAATATTTGCAAAAATCCGCGAATTACTTTTTAGTGTACAAAAAAAAACCGACAGAGTAGCGACAATGTTTATAAAACTCTATGAATATATCTATATGGTGCGTAGAAAGAGAGACATCCTGTAAAAATTCACATTTTATCCAAAACAATTCTTTTATGAGCTATCCACGATCCAATATGATATGGACCGCCCTGCACAAACATCAACTATGTTTCCCGTTGGGGATACCATTACTGAGAAGTGCTCGAAGGGGTATATACTCAAGCAAACTTTAATCATCATCAAATCTAGACACGGGCATAGTTTCTAGGCTCACAACAGTTTTACCTTTAAAGGGACTGTGTGTTTAATTTTAAGTGACCTTCCTCTTTAGAAGTATGTCCAATTTACATCGGTACTCTTCAAACCTTTGTCTATTAAACGAAGTCTATGTCGCAAGTAGGGGGATATGGGGGGGGGGTTGAACAGAATTTCTTGAAATTACGTCTATACTCCATATAATTATTTCACTTTTAGTTGTTAAATTAGAATGTTCAAGGGTATAAATCAGTCACGAATATGTGAAAATTATTAAGTAAAATAAATTGAAAGCTCTGGCTCATTGGAAGTACCGTACCGACTTATAGACTTGATAGAGCAAAAAAACACACTATAAGTACGGAATTTAGATGGCAAAACGGGAAAGTACACAAATGAATCATCCACTCTCCTTTAAAATCTACTTATTTTCGGTCAAACACTTAGTTTAGTGTGACGAAGCGAGCGCATGGAGAGTAGGGTTTCCAGCGAACTAAACGCTTCGCTTCATATTAACAATTTCTTTTCTTTTACTTTAATAAATATTTGATGAAGAGAATTTGATTTCTCTAGCTATCTTTCTGACTTTCTTTTCATCCATGTACGTTCACCCAAATCCAGCTAGGCCATGATCCAGTCAATGACAAGAAAGATTCTTTTAAATGAACGGTATTTTTTCGCGAAATTTTCCTGCTTTATTCGCATAATTTCATTTTTTTTGTGAAATTTTTGCTTTATTTTATTAAAGCGAAATTTCGCTAAAAAAGTAAAAAAATTCTCGAGCGAACGAAATGCAAATTTTCGGTGAAATATTTTTTTTTCGTTGGAAACCCTAATCTAGAGTAACGAACCTTAGGTAAAAACCTTGTTTATCCCTATCCTGTTACCTCTATGAATGCATATTCCTGTTGATTTGCATTTAAACTGCCAGGATCTGCATTCAACATCAAGGCAACCATTCTCATCAGACTCATCAGTACAGTCAATAGATCCGTCACATCTTAAAGGAATAGTTTGGTACGCAAACTGCAAGGGCATCACACAAAAAGATGATGGATGATGCGCGGACAACAAGACGAAAATGAAGATCTAGAAAAACAGAAATGTCAAAATATTTGCAATTATCTAATTATTTTAAGAATTTTCTTAAGATCAGAATTTAAAGAAATAAATATGCTTTAAAAAATGTTTAATGTGCAAATAGTGTCTGGCACGACTTTGAGACCTCGTAGCTTCTTTAGAGCTAGTTTATGGTATAGGTTATAGAGCTATCATATCTTGTAGTAGCTTCTTTAGGGATATTTCAGGATATATGTAGACTACTAGCTGAGAAGCCCGCCTTCGCCAATGTTACGATTATTATAGGTCTAGGTTACTCCCACCGCCCATGTTTCCAAATTCTAATATTTTGCTGAAGTGAAACTCATGTTTTGAAACATGTTTTTATAATTCGGGGGGAAATATATTTCATACCTTGAATATATATATATATATACATATATANATCCCCTCAGATGTACACAACCGACCACCCTGTCGCAAAATTAATAGGGTGGTCGGTTGTTTACATCCTTTACATCCCGATATGTTTTAATTTTACGTATCTAACACTGTATCACCATTACAAAGAGTGTCACATTGTACAATACAATGTACATTGTGTACATATTTACATTGTTTAGTACATACATAACTGTATAAATTGTATATTATACAACTGAAGTTGTATATTGTTATATAGAAGTGTAAATTTGAGAATGTTTATTTCTTTTTTTTCCTTTGAGCTTAGATGATAAATATTATTTCGTTTCCAAACTTTTCTTAAAACTTTTCCAACAACAAAAATAAAGTTTCTTTTTGGAAAGAATTGTAAAAATACACGACGTTATTAATAATATTTAACGAACAAAATTAAATAAATTGAATCCTCTAAGGATTTTAATCTTAGTATTTTAAGTGAAGGGGTTGGGGGGATAGTGCCCACTGGGGTGGGGATATTGGGGGTTCTTGCCCCCTGTTTTTTACCTGTTGTAATTTGATAATATATTTCTGTTGTATAAATACTAGAACCCTCATCTATATATTCGTCTACAGATTCAGTTTCTAATCCTATAATACCAGATTAAAAGGTCTCAAGCTTTCAAGCAAAAATCAATGAAAATTTTGCCAATTACTTCTTAAAAACTAATTTAAAGGACTATAGAAAAACATTTGTGAGTTAGAGCGGTAAAATCAAAGCCCAAGGCGTTGCGGCACTTTAAAATCGACCTTGTCTTAAAAAATGATGAGACTTTTGAAAGGGAGGTTGAATCTATGTGAGAAGTAGATTAATAGTTAGAAGTAGTTTGAACTGTGTACCCAGAGTGTTGGCTACACAAAATCTCGATCTCTTGATCTTGATATCTACAGAGGACACTTTTAATTTTGGGATCAATGCTTAATCTCTTAATTTCTGTTATTCCTCAAGAGTACGATTACCATGCGGGATATCGAATAAAGATTATATTTATCTGCAGATTAACAAAAGCAGCTCAGACCTAAAAACTTTAGAATGGTGGATATCGAGATCAATGCTTGATCATCTTTTTTTGCTAATCTCAAGACTAATTTAGTCTTTAGATTAATTTCTAGAGATTAGAGATGCGCTCTTTAACTTTTGAAAAACCGGTTTTTAATTTTTCCGCATTTGTCATATCAATTGAACTAATGATCGATTTAACATACGAAAGTTTTGAATTTATGTTTATTCAGACTAATGCTCAAAATGACTCTAGTCCTCAATTGTTAAAAAAATATGCTTTTAAATAAGTTCATATTAAATGATTACATTTATAATGCTCCCCTACTAACCGGAATACCTAAATATACGTATGACATACATCTTTGTACATATTTTTAGGTTTGGAATATGTAAAAATATGTATTTTCCATGTGTATGAATTGGGTATTTTCGCAACCATTTCCTTGGGAAAAATACGTATTTTATATCAGTAAAAATATGTATATGACAAACTTAAAAATGCTTATGCAAAAACCTTGATAATCCAACGAATCAGGAATTTTTGGTTTTTCCTAAATGAAGATTCATGTTTGAAAAACTAACATTTCTTAATTTTTGAAAATTATAAGGTTTACCATATACATAAAAATTCGTATTTTTAAGGCATATTCAAGTTCTAAAACCGAAATGTTAAGAAGTTAATGAAAAATACGTAAAAATTGGAAACTTGAAATGAAATCAAACTTTTAAACTCTAAAGAAACCCGATTTTTTAAAGTAAAGAAAGAACCAAAAAACTACTTAAAATAAAAACCAAAAACTTAGTAAAATTACTTGGTACAAAGTAAACGTAATTATTCGTAAAAATGCGTATCTGGAAAACCTAAGCACTTAAAAAGCGCATGGTATGATAAATATGCAAGAATACGAAAATATATGTAAGTTCTTTACCAAAAAATTGAGCATACGAATCTTAACGCAAATATATCTGGAAATACATAAACATAGTGGTTTAAGTATGTTTAGGTTTTCGGATTAGTAGGGTCTAAAAGCGGCTTGTAAACAGCTGACTTTAGCTCAATCGGAAATTAGTCCAATCGATCTTTGAAATTTTTATCAACCGTAACATTTTTACAGCAGCAGGGTACCCAAAAAGTGTGTACCATGGATACTCAGATTAAGTGATCGGGATTAAGCATATCCCATTCTCAAGTTTTCAGCTCAGACTAAATTACGTTTAAATAAAGAGAGATTAACTAATTCTCTGTATTCATTAAATCTGGTTCCTTGAGGGTTTATTGTGCTAGGGGGTATAGTGGTATACGGGAACACTGTGCTTGCAGGATCTTTAAATTTCANTTTGATCCAATTAAATCTTAAATTAACCAATCAATCAATCAATAAATCAATTCTGCCTGAAAAGCAATCGTCTTCGTCCGATCCGTCCCTGCAATCCTGTACACTGTCACAGCGGAGCGCTTCATGTAAACAGACGCCATCTTTGAATTTTTATGAATTAATCATTTTTTTATTTAAAATTTTACTGACAATACTCTTTGTCTATTTGACTAAAACAAAAAGGATGGCAGAAGTCCCTCCCCCCTTGACATCTTATCTCTATTTCTTTGTTATAAGTTTGACTTTTATACTTTTTTACCATCTCTGCATTATAATTCTTTATCCAAAAAATATGAATATGTCAATGGTGAATACAATGTACAAGGTTAACCACATATAATGTAATGTAATGACGTAATTCTTTAAGTACGATAAATTAATTCTGAGGCTTTGAATATAGTATTTTAATAGCTTATCATGTGATTCAGCAAAGAAAGAAACTGGTTCAGGAAATTATGAATAAAAGAAAAATTTTCGTAAAGTCGTCTCTGCGGGTCACCCTGTGCAATGGAAATTGTACTGGGTGACCCATGATAAACTTTCTAAACATCAATAGATGAAATTCTACTCTATCTCAACTTTTTGGAAATTTTTTAACAATGTTTTTTTTAAAAGTTTTGTTTAATTAAATGGTACAAGGAATAGTTAATAATTTCAAATGTTCATCTTTTTTCTCCTTTATCCATCTGCATGTCTGCAATTTTTCTTTTTCTGGAGTGGAAAAAAACCAGATTAGTATTAGACAAATTAGCTCTTTGTTATTCGTATTTTTTGACCCGGCTGTGGGTACTGTAGTTAAAAAGAAGGCTAGCTTATTAAGCATGGGGTTCAGGGCCGCTTAGCCTTCCCTCCCTCCATATGTGCAGACATCTTTCTCAGTGTCTACTGCAAAAAGTGCAGAGAGATTTCTAGCAGCCTAGGATAGCAGAGCTCTGCAGGAGTTTGACCCACTTTACATGACAATTTAAAGACGAAAAATAATAGAAATGTCTATAAACTGTAAATGAAAATAAAAATGTTAAATATTTTCAATAAAATAGAAAAGTACTCTATCCATGAATTTAATAAAAGTTTTAAAGAATATAAAATCTTTCATCTTTCATCACTATTCACTATTCAGTCCTCAACCATGGAATTCAACAAAATTTAAATTTATTCAAGACTTAAAAGGGAGTACAGGGTAAGTATCTGAAAGAAAAATTTGATTATAATTTAAAAACCTAAAAAATCGATCATCAAAATTCAGTCTCCTCTGAGTATCATCATTGCGAAATTATGTATATTAAGTTATTATCTCTCATTATAAAAAGGATTGATCTGGAATGAAATGAGTTAAAAGTGTTCCTCCCTTGGATATTTTACCCTACAGGAATTATTAAAATTGAGGGATCAATCAAGCACGTATGAATGACTATGACAAAAGCATCAAATAGTGTAAATGCAAAGTTATCATACGTTTGCGCTGGAATTCTAAATATTAAATTGGCTTTTTCTCCTGCCACAGTTGTTTGAGAAAAGTTAAATTAGCTTACCCTCAAATTACCCAAATAAGTGAACGGTCCCTTTAAAGAAAACTTTTCATTTGGGGTATACCTACAAATAATATGCTAGGGGTGTCGAATAAGTATTTTTAGTTGTTTTGATTGGAGCAAAAATTTCCACTTTAAAATTTTCAAAATGAATAACTGATTGATTTTTCAATTAAGATGCATTTCCTTTTTATATTTTTTCGAAAAAAATAAGAATTTGTTCGAATGTAAAGGATATAATCGACGTTTTTAATTACAAGTTAATTAGAGTTGCGCAGACATCGCACAATTATCTCATTTTTTATTTGACCATACAAGTCGACCAAGAAATAGAAAATAGGAAGAATTGTATTGAGACTAAAAACAAATTTACAAATTTACTGAAATGGTAAAGAATAAAGAATGAAAAATTTCTTTTCAATATAAAAGAAATGTAAATTTTGATGAAATATCTTTTGAAAAAAGTTCTTGTAAAAAAAAATCCTTTCAATGTATTCCTTGGTTTTCTAGGATGTAAGAACATAGGATTTATTGATTTACCGGGTGGACCAGTTTATTAAAAGTTATTCTCATTATTGAAATAAAAGTGATAACAAGGGAAATTTTTTTAATGATTTCAATCACTGTACAGTGATAACCAGAAAACAATGGAAAATGAAGACGACATTATAGCAATACTTAAGTATATTTGAGGTTGTTAGAAAGCAAACAGTTTTACCAGACAATTGAAAAATTACTATTTTGTGAAATGGGTCTGTTTACACTGCACAATTGCTGTGTTTCATGGTTATTGAACTTTTTAAAGTTAAAACTTGATTCTCAAAGTCATTATACTATTCCAGAGTTTTCTGGTTATCACTGTATTTTTGTTGAATCTTTGTCAAATTTTACACCCTGTTATAATGTAAAAATACAGACTAAGAAAGTTATTAGTGTTAGAATTAACACCTCTTTAAATGGACAAATACATAGAAAAAATAGGCAAAAAAAAATGCACAGAATAAAATCCAATAAGCAGAAAATGTTAATTTTTTCGGATTTTCGTGCAAAATATGTTGCGAATCAACACACATATATGAAATTTGCGTGAAATTTTGGCAATTATTTTTGCGCGAAAGTTTGAGAAAACAACAAGAAAATATTTGCAAAATTGAACGTTTTCACTTTTTTCAATACAATCTTTAACTGTTAGTCAAAACAACATAACTGATACACCAATCAAGTAAAAGATTGTTTTCAACTTATGTTGTACTGAAATATTATTTTCGTTCGTTATCTTAAGCGTTCTGCCTATTATCCTATACATACTTAGCATAATATGAAATAAGGGTGTTCTAAACTGACCCTGCCCCCCAGCCCTGATACTTTAAAAAAACCTTGTATTTGATTAATTAATGGAAACCTTGTTTGCATTTAAATTGCCATTCTTGACACTGCAATTCTCTACATCCGCGTTCATCTGACCTGTAAATAGATATTTTAATCTCACTAAGATAGGACTAGCTTTGTGACTTTACTGAATTTAATAATGTATATGTAGCTCTGCATAGGGCAGTGGGAGTTCAATTAGTTTTAATTTTAAGTCCAATTATGAAAAAAACTCAAGTTTTTTCTTCTTCTTTCCAAAAAAAGTAACAATTATAAAAAATTCCATCTAACGTCAAGTTTACTTTAATTCAATAACCTATTTTGGCAATCGCTATATCTATCATTCTGCCGTATAGCATCATATATTGAGTACTAACCTATTCTTGCAATTGCTATCTATCCCACTGCCTTCTAGAATCATATATTGAGTACTAACCTATCCTGGCAATCGCTATATCTATCCCACTGCCTTCTAGAATCATATATTGAGTACTAACCCATTCTTGCAATTGCTATCTATCCCACTGCCTTCTAGAATCATATATTGAGTACATAACCTATTCTTGCAATTGCTATCTATCCCACTGCCTTCTAGAATCATATATTAAGCACATTACCTATTCTTGCAATCGGTATATTTATCCCACTACTATCTAGAATCATATATTGAGTACATAACCTATTCTTGCAATTGGTATATTTATCCCACTACTTTCTAGAATCATATATTGAGTACATAACCTATTCTTGCAATCGGTATATTTATCCCACTACTTTCTAGAATCATATATTGAGTACATAACCTATTCTTGCAATTGCTATCTATCCCACTACTTTCTAGAATCATATATTAAGTACATAACCTATTCTTGCAATTGGTATATTTATCCCACTGCCTTCTAGAATCATATATTAAGTACATAAATTATTCTTGCAATCGGTATATTTATCCCACTGCCTTAGAGAATCATATATTGAGTACAATATCTATTCTTGCAATTGCTATCTATCCCCCTGCCTTCTGGTATCATATATTTAGTACTAACCTATCCTGGCAATCAGTATATCCGTCACACCGTCTTCTCGAATCAATACATTGACTGCTGTTTGAACATGGGAAAAGCCACTGAAACAAATTCTTTATAATATTTTAACTTGCTTTAGCAGTTTTGTGTAAAATCTATTTAGGATTTCAAGGGACTATGGACTAGGGTTTCCAGCGAACGAAAAGTTTCGCGAAAAAATGCGAAAATTTTTGGCCGCATTTCGCAAACTTTTTCGCGAAATTTTGCATTTTTTCGGGAAAATAAATGAGGCGGAAATGAAGCAAAATTTCGCCAAAAAAATTTTGCGCAAATATTTCAGCGAAATGCGAAAATTTTGTGAAAACCATAGTTTTATAGCTGCACCAATTAATTGCTCAAAAGAACATTTTCGCGTTTTTTGCGAGGAAACAAAATGCAAAAATGAAGCGAAATGATCGCGAAAAAAAATGTTTTTCATTTTTGCTGGAAACCCTACTATATATCGACGTAATTTTAAGTAATCCTCCGGTATCATATCCGATTCACAACAGCACTCTTTCAATCTCTATTTATTTAAATAAAATCAAGGTAGTCCTTTTCTCTATCTAGAAATTTTAAATGAAAATTATAAATATTTTGCTAGAAATTAAATATTGATATCTTACTTATTTATACAATAAAGCTTTTTGCTCATATGTACAAATATATTTATATGTTTGCTATGGCTGGCCGAACATCTGGACTAAATTGGATGTATTTTTTTGCAAGGGAACCTGTGGGTGTTATAAGCTAAAAAAATGTTACATTTTTTTTTGATTAAACGGGAAATGATGGGCACTTCAGCTAGACAAAGATTAAAGTAACCTTTGTGAAACCAATATGCAACTCTATAAATAGAGTGTTACTTAAAAAACCTTAAAGTTTAAGCTAAATAAACTGGTAAAAATTTAAAAACCCTTCAATACAGGTTGCTTCAGGGATGTAAATTTTCTTTAAAAACCCTTTTTCTTCCCCCCCCCCTTTGAAGTTATAAATTTGTATACAGAGCACAACATTTTTTTAGGGTTCATTTTCTGAATTGAGGAAAATAACTGATTTTTGAGGAAGATTAATAAATTTTAGGTAAAAAGCATTAAATGAAATTTTTCATTTTTCCTTACAAATCATTCTGAAAAATTTAAACCCATGCTCACCATGGGAGGGAAGGCTTGCCCGCCATTTTGTGCTATGCTATGCTGTATATCGGAGGCTCTTAATGCACAGCGAAGGCTCTATACTGCAATGTGGAGGCTGGCATTGCATAGCAAATCTGGGAGGCTTGTGTCTGCATAGCTTAGGCTCATGGCGAACCGGTTTCCCTCCCTCGCTCACCTTGGTATTACAGGTTTGTGGAGGACAACCTTGTTCATCTGAAACATCTCCACAGTCAGGAAAACCATCACAGCGTCTAGAACTTGATATACATCTTCTCTTATCAACACACATCCACTCCTTTAAATAATAAAACATTATTTTATTTTGTTTCTTTTGTAATATAAATAAAAGTCACTGTTTCTATCCAATTTCATCACCTCCATGAGATAGATAGATGAAAATGTTGTGAATGTCATATTTGTTTCCTTAATGAGTACTACTTATATAGATTGTATATATGCATGGGGTAAAGTCATAACAAGAACCACTGGCCTTGAGATTTCAAATCAATTCTAATCAATTGATATTATTTCTAACCTAAATTGGAAGGGTGGATATACTATATGAGGGGAGGGGCGTCTTGAGATTTCAAATCAATTCTAATCCCTTTATGTAACCGATCAAAATTTGAGATTAACAGTCTAGGGTTTCTATAAAGTTATAACCAGAGATCCAAACAAACAGACAGACACCAAGACAGACAAACAAAGATTGTTACTTTATTTTTATGACAATATTTATACTTACCGAGCTTAGACAGAAATTGAAAGCGTCGCAACCAATTTCATCTGTCATATCTTTACAGTGAATCTGTCCATCACATCTAAAAATAGAATAATATGTCATATCTTTACAGTGAATTTGTCCATCACATCTAGAAATAGAATAATATGTCATATCTTTACAGTGAATCTGTCCATCACATCTAGAAATAGAATAATATGTCATATTTACAGTGAATCTGTCCATCACATCTAGAAATAGAATAATCTGTCAGATATTTACAGTGAATCTGTCCATCACATCTAGAAGAGAATAATCTGTAATAGCTATACAGTAAATTTATCATATACAGGGTGTCTCGAATAAAACTGTGCAGTAAGGGTATTAGTAACTGAGGAAACAATTTTCGTTCAATTTTTACTATGAAGGTGTCTTTCGAAAGCTCTTTATTTCAGTTGTTTCATGACACACTCTGTATTTACAGTTAATTTGTCATATATATACAGTAAATATGTTTTATATTTACAGTGAGTTTTTCCATCCCATCTAGAATAATATAATCTGTCATATATTTACAGTGAATTTGTCCATCCCATCTAGAATAAAATAATCTGTCATATATTTACAATGAATTTGTCCATCCCATCTAGAATAATATAATCTGTTATATATTTACAGTGAATTTGTCCATCCCTTATAGAATAATATAATCTGTCATATATTTACAGTGAATTCGTCTATCACACCTGGAGAGAAAATAATATGATACAAATTTTGGTTTGAATTGGGATTAGTTATACTTGAAGTTTGATTATTGACAAAATGAATAGTCCAAAAGCCTGAAACACTGCAAATGTGCAGTGTAAACAGACCAATTTAACTTTATAAGTTGATTTTTAGGTAACACATTACAACACTTTACTTTTATGTAATTTGATTTACTTCTTTGCCATCATATTTAGAAACATATTTAGAAATAGTGTTGAATGCTGATGAAAAAGACATCAAAGTCTATTTTAAATATATTTAAGAAATAGTATTCTAATAAACGATAAACTACCTCTGAGCCTGTTCTATACAGGATCCATCGTTACATGTAAACTCCTGGAGGGAACATGGTTTCATACATCCAGACTCATCACTAAACATATTTATCAAACTATTGCGTACTTTATCATTCGTTCTCACTTCAAGTTCAAATTTATCATGAAAGTGCTATTGTACTATATAGAGTTAAGTTAGATGTAGAAGCATGTATGCATAAAGTTTTGATTGGTTCCCGGATTTTCTCCAAAAATTTAGGATATTAATATATATTGATGAAAATAGAATAGAATTAAAATTAACTTTATATTTTTATTTCTGATTTCTTTAAAAGCTCATTTATCTAGAAATAGTCATTGCAATAAGACAAGAACACAAATGTTTCATAAAATTACCTATAGCACTATTATTTTGGCACGGCGTGATATAAAGCTATTGGACTTAAATTTTCTCTGTACCTCGGAGTTGTTCGCCTTTTTTAGATTATATTTTGTTTATACCGAATTGAGAACAATTATACCTCCTAAAGCTACACAGAGCTGGGTGTGAAATGTTTCATCACTTTTAAGGAGTTTACGGGACGAATATTCCGAATCTAGTTTAAGGAGTTTACGGGACAAATAATTCGAATCAATTTCATATGGAATTGAACTCCGTCCCGTAAACTTGCTCTGTGTAGCATTTGAGGGTAGATATTTTATAAATTAATTTCTAAATGTTTTCAATGGTTTATTTTTTTTTAACAGATTTAGATGAGGTTCGGAAAGGCCTTTACGAAAACAAATTGATCAGGGTAAAATAGGAAACCCTAGATTTTATGCGGTAAAGTTATTACCTGGAATCTTTACAATCAATTTTTTTGTCACATCTTTTGGAGTAATCTATACAGGTTCCATCCCCACAAGTAAATTCAGTCTGGAGAAACAAAAAAATGAAGTTGATTTTTTGAATACTAAGCAAGTTTTACACATTTTGAACAAAATTGTAATTATATGTTTTTTTTATATAAGTGTCATCCCAACAAGTAAATTCGGTCTGGAGAGACAAGAAAATTACATTGATTTTTATAAATTTACAAATTTTTATAGTGTTTTTAAAATAATTATAAATTATCTGTGTTTAATCAACATTTTATAAAGGTGTAATGCTTTAAACTCTTTTTTTGCTACTCTTTTTTTATAGTAGATTTGAATTGATTTATTTTTAAGTCAAATATTTCTAATTCTTCCTTTGAGCATCCTTCACACAACTTCTCATCAGATCCATTCTCACAATCCAGCTTTCCATTGCAGGTTTTTAGGAAGGATATACACTTCCTAAACACAGGGATATATACTTCCTAAACACAATGATATGCACTTCTTAAACAAAGGGATACATACTTCCTGAACACAGGGATATAGACTTCCTAAACATAAGGATATACACTTCCTAAACACAGGGATATACACTTCCTAAACACAGGGATATATACTTCCTAAACACAATGATATGCACTTCCTAAACAAAGGGATATATACTTCCTAAACACAAGGATATACACTTCCTAAACACAAGGATAAAAACTTCCTAAACAGAGGGATATAAACTTCCTAGACACAATAATATTAACTTCCTAAACACAGGGATATATACTATCTAAACACAGGGATATATTCTTCCTAAACACAAGGATATACACTTCATTAAAATACAGGGAAATATACTTCCTAAACACAGGGATATATAATTACTAAACACAGTGATAAACGCTTCCTAAACACAGGTATGTACACTTCCTAAATACAGGGATATACACTTACTAAACACAAATATACACTTACTAAACACAAATATACACTTCCTAAACACAGAGATGTACACTTCCTAAACACAGGGATATATATACTTCCTGAACACAAGAATACACAATTTCTTAACACAGGGATATGCTTTCCTTTAATACAAGGATATATACTTACTAAACACAGGTTTTAAAGATAAATATATATTTAAACAAAGATTCCATTTTCGTAACTTTTTAATATTAAGCTTTAGATATTTACTCTCTTAAATATTTTGTCAAATATAATAAAAATTTCAAATATGGAGAAAATAGAACCGTTCCACTTTAATATAACATAATATGATCTTTCTTCAAAATATATATTTGTTTGATGATAAAACAATTCCAAGCTGAGTGGGTTGACTCTTAAATAGAGAAAGCTTAGGTTTGTCTGGAAACTGTTTTTTCTCTTTAAATGTCAACTTACTCAACTTAGCATTTGGAGAGAAAACCAAGAACATTTCTTATTACTTTGGCTCTACCGCAAATCGGCCAAGGGGTTTCTGAGTTATAAACGGACAAACAAACAAACAGAGATCATTAAGAGGAGTTAATGCATATTCTATGCATGATTGCTCAATACGCAAAGGAACTGAGTGTTTGCAACAAAATCTAATTTCATAAATTTATACATTGTCGTTACCTGCGTAACAGAGTTTGTGGCAAAAACCCAGTTCCTGTCAGGATTGTGTTTTTGCCGCAATATTTTTTAAATTTGGCGCCATTTCTTACCCGGACTCCTGGCATAGGAACTCAGTTCTTTTACAGATAGTTCCAAGCTGTAGGTTGGAACACTCTCCCGTTCCAAGCATGTAAAGATCAGAGTTCTAATCAATTTGAAAATATAAGATTTCTTTTAAAATTTAAGTTCTACCAGTTGAAATAATTAGAAATGGTAATGCCCGATTCACAATGATAATCTTAAAAGCTTTCTCTAATCAAGTATTTCTTAGAAATAATTTTTTATAATTTTGAAAACTAATTATTTTCGATTGCGATTTCTCCACGAAAGTGACTTGCGCGTTTCCACTGTATGGAAACACGTAGGAATCATTTGAACTGAACACTTTTAAACTGTAGAAAAAACGACAATATTTTCCACGATTACAGAAAACGATTACAAGGGAATCCTTGAAAAAGTTACCTTGCACTGTGCCACATTGTATTCGCAAAGGTTAGAGTACGTTAAGTTATCACTACCGCACACGGGGTTCCACGCTTTTACACATACAGTATCACACTCTGACTCAAATGTGGTTCCTGGGAAAAAGAAATAGATTTGAGTGGCTTTCCTTCTTGATTATGTTAAAGGGAGTGTCACAAAAATGTAAAGGGGATAATGCAGATCCCGAATTGAATTCGGGTTTAATAACTATCAATGTTCCTATTATTTGTCGCGGTTATATGGAGAAAGTGGTTAAAACAAATCTTACCGATTTACAAATTCACAGAATTAAATTTAATACTAATCCTTCAGATATTACAAATTCGGTGATGGTGATGGATCAAACATCTGTGGAGTAAAAAATAGATGTTAGTTCGACCTTTATTGAAATTATATTGGTCTGGGTTGACACTCGTCATTTCTTGAGATTGATTGTTTCTGTCACAAAGATACAAAGATTAAAGACAAATAAATTAACCCCATGTAGTTCATTATTTATATATACAATGGTCCTTTTCAGGACGACTTTTTGTTCGACTAAAAACCATTCCTCCTTAAAAAATCTACAAATAATAGGAAAATTAATCGTTATCAAATCCTTATTCAATTTGGGATCTGCCTTTACGGTCTTTTATTTTTGCGAACACTCCTTTTACAATGTTAAAATTAGATATACCTGTAGGTATATCAGTTGGAAGAACATAATCGCCTTCATTTTCCCAGGCGTATGAAACATCACTTGTATCATAAGTTGTTGCATAAATTGTTGTCGTTGCTTCTGTTGGAGAACTTGTAGCTAGTTCTGCTGTGGCTGTTGAGGTAACTGTAACAAGCTGTTCTTTCAAGGTAGAGGTAGCAAGTTGGGGTCTCTTTGTAGAAGTAACTGGTTTTGACCTAATTGTTGAGCTAGCTGGTTGAGCTGTGAAGGTAGTTTCTACAAATGTTGTATCAGTAGTCTCTGTAAGTATATTAATACAATAAAAATGACGTTCATACAGCAGAGACACATAAACACTTAAACAAAGGAAATCTGTCAATCAAAAGGGAAAATATTCTCTGTTATTAAATTATTACTTTTAGATGAAATTAAATCAAATAGTTTAAAATGTACAGAATTTATTTTAGGTTTGTTTATTATTTTATGTAAAATTTTGGGTATTTAACCTTGAAATCAGATGGAATATTAATTACATATCTTGATAAGTTTTATAATAAGTCAGGGTAGCTCTTATTTTTTTTATTTTGCACATTTTCGTATATTTAACATTCTTCCCGGAATAAATTCTCTAAAACAATATTTCAAAACAAAGATTATTTTCCCCGTTAATAACACTTTTTACATTACACTTTCTACAAAGCTTACATAGAAAGTCATCATCATTGATTTAAACACCCAACACTATAATACATTAATAAGAATGAAAACTGAATATCTATAATTTACTTTCGTTGTATTTTATATAAACTTTTTGATGTAAAGTGTATACATACCTATAGGAACTGTAACTGCTTTTGGGGTGACTATTGTGCTTGCTGTTTGAGGTCTGAAGGTAGATATTGCCGGTTGTGGCTTGAATGTTGTTGGAGTTGTCGTTTTCGCTGGATTTGCTACTTCAGGTTTAATTGTAAATATTGTTTGAGCAGGGGTACGTGTTGAGGTAGTTGGTTTAGGTATTAAAGTAGATCTAGCTGGTTGTGGTCGGAAAGTGAATGTAGTCTCTTGAGGTCTGAATGTTGAGGGTGAAAAATTGACTGGTACTGAGGACAACGAACTGAGTTATTGTGTCAAAATCAAAGTGATTATAGAACATAGAAAATGACAATTGTTTTAGTTAAATCCTACTGTAACATAATAGGACACCTGAAAATAAGCTTTTGCTTGTTCCGAAGTGTTCTTGATTACTCTGGCCGAAGAAATAACAGGTTCTAGCAGAGACTTTAAAAAGTGGCTCAGAATATTTTATATAGCTGGGCAACATTCTGCTAATTAACAGCAAGTTTTTGAACAATAACGGAAAAGTCCGTTAACGAACTAAATAAACTGTTAATTTTTAAATAGTTAATGAACGTCAATAGCTGTAATTGAAGAAAAAACAATAGTTAACAGAAAATAATGAAGGGATGTGTTACAAAATAATGGCGACTTTCAAAAATTTTTCAGTTTAGAAATGTTTGAAACTAAAAACGGATAATTAAATACAATTGTATGCATTTTGATGTTTTTTACAGGTTTTAATGTTTTTCAATATTTTCTTCAAATTTGCCAAGCTATTTTTGCATAAAACAATTAATATCAACTTGCAACGCAACTCGGCAAGGAATTACTGAAATATCTTCTGATAATGTCGTTTCTAAAATTGAAATTGTTAATAAATGGTAACTTTTAAAAATAACGGAAAATACTGTTAATATTTAGAGCAATACTCTAGTTTATAGCATATTAGAAATTACTAGAATTATAAGATACTAAGGCAATATTCCGTTCTTAGCTAAATAACAATGTCTGAATGTGCCCAGCCCTACTGAATGTGCCCAGCCCTACTGAATGTGCCCAGCCCTACTAAAAGTGCCCAGCCCTACTCAATGTGCCCAGTCCTACTGAATGTGCCCAGCCCTACTGAATGTGCCCAGCCCTACTAAATGTGCCCAGCCCTACTGAATGTGCCCAGCCCTACTGAATGTGCCCAGCCCTACTCAGAAAATAATTTTATCCTTATACATTGATAAAAGTTGTGAATAAAGAATTATTTCTTGAGAAAAATGAAAGGCAGTCTAAGTTTACTGTTTACTTTTTTAATTTAGTCCAACTAAACTACTTGCACATACAGAGCTGCTTTTATGTGTATTACAATAAGAATTTTACCCTAGTGCCTTTTTATCATCGGTTTTGTTAATTATTGGTCAACATTTTAGGTAGAAATCAGCTGGCCTTTGCGATATTTACTTTAAGATTAGTTTTATTCATTTAATTTTTGCGTTGAAGTTTTACAGAAATGTTTTGACAAAGTTCCTGGCGAAAGTATTCCCTGTTTTATAAACATTTATTACTAGGTGATAAAACAAACTGGTTGAAAATTTATTCTAAAATATCTACCCGTTTTATCAGATTTTGGATAGAAGGATAGAAGAAACTAATATTAATTAATATTATTAAAAAATCGTTTTTAAATTAAAAAATGTATTTTCTGATATTTCATGATTTTTCCCAGCCCATTTTCCAAAACATATGGATACAGAAAAACGATGTAACTTTTTTTTTAAAAAGACAAAATATTTTTTGGATCCTTGTACGAACTAAAATTACCAAGATGTTCCAATTTAAATTTTTAAGTAAAATATTGTATGTGGAAATAAATGTTGTCCTTGAGATGATGAAGACGGTGATAGCATCCAGGATATTTGGGAAGATGCAGCGCCAAGCTGATTTTGAACCCAGGATACGACGCTAGAGGAGTTCAATCCAAACTTCTGAAAAATTTAAAAAGTTATAAATCAAATCTTTAAAAAAATTGCTGGTCTATTTGTTTGTCTGTCTGTTTGTATCCAATAAACTTCAAAACGACTGAACCGATAGGGCCAACATTTTGTGTGGGACCTTCGTACACAACCCCCATGGAAGATTTATGGATGTGCAAAATTACAAATATCCAAAGTTTTGGGTTTTTGTAAAATTTTGAAAATGCGCAAAATTATGAAAACTTTTTTGTTATTATTTAATCTATTGTACACAGATAAGATGTTACAGATAGAACAACCATTTAAAATTGAAATAGAAGATGGGTGCGAAACGCCCTGAATGCCTAGTATGTAATATTTTCACATGAAATTATGCATATAGTCCCTCCAGGATATTTATCAACATTTATGTTCTTTAAATATAAACCACAATATTTGCATCTCGAAAAAGTGGAAGCACTGATGATAAGGACTCAGGATTGTGTATGCATTATTACCAATGAGGAGTCACACATATTTGATTCACATTCATGTTAGATTGAATTGAAAAAACACAGAATCAGCCTATTTTTGTTGCATAAAACGCGCTGGGGAAATTACAGTCTAAATTATGAAATAAAAAATCTCTTACTTGGCAGCAAAAATAATTGAAGAATGCCAGATATGCGAAAAAATCTCTTATATTCAACAAAAACCCCGCGTATTTGGCAGTTATCTAACTTTTACTGCCACTTAAACAGTTTTTTCTAAAAAATGCAAAATTTTCGCGAAACGGTTTTTCCTTTTTGCTGGAAACCCTACTTAAAACATCCCTTTTTTAGAAATTTTAACTTACATTTGAGAATTTCCTCGGGCAGTCTGGTAGATCTCTACTCCAGAACAACAGGGTAGGAACACTTTGCACATTAAATCTTCTTCTCAATTCATCTTCTTCAACTGCATTAACCTACATAGTTTACGGTTTTTGGACTTTTTCAAAAAAAGTTATTCTTCACAGTTTGGGACATTGCACTTTTTTCATTATATTAGTTTTTTTTCAATCGTTTGAAAAAATTTAGTTGGTTCTTTAAAGTATCGTTCATTTTCCATCTATTTCGTTCGTTTTCTCCATGAACAGTCGTTCCTTCAATAACATTGTTCGTTCAAAAAACACACTCGTTTAGGATAAAAAACTATCGTTTTTTCAAAAATTTGTTTGAAATAATCGTTCCTTCATTAAAAATGTATTGTTTTTAAGAAGTTTGTTCCAAAAAATTGTTTGTTTAGTAAAAACGTAAGTTTTTTTCAAATCTTTTGGAAAATTCGACGCCCTTTTTCACACAAAAATTTATTTGTTCTTAGGGTTTCCATTGAATATTTGTTGAACGAAATGAACGAAATTAATGAAAATGAACGAACAAAAAAGGTTCATTTTCGTTTGAAATTTTCGCGAATTTCGATGTACTTTCGACGAATTTTGGTTAAATTTTCGGTTGATAAAAATCGATTTTTCATTTGATGTTATTTATAAAGATAATTTAAACTAGCAAATAATATCAGGAAAACAATAATTTCTGAAAATATTAGTTTAAAATCGTATTCATGAAAACTAATAAAATAAACTGTTTATAAGTGATTTTCTGCATTTCTATTTTCACATCTGTTAGTGTTTAGTGTTAAATCTTGAATATACAGGGTTACGCAGAAAGGATGATACTTTTATGACAACCTGAAAATCTTTAACCCTATCACGGCTGGGGGGGGGGGTGTGTGTTTTTTTCTAAATAACTTAAAAACGTCTTGCATTAGAACGCTGAAACTTCTTAACTTTTTCAACATCATGGTTGGCATTTGGCAATTTTTTTAATGCAAAGGGTAGGGTGGAGGATAGTTAAACGGGGGTCGGTGTTTCAAAAAAATCAGAAATGCTTGAACACCTTCTTATTAATTAAGCTACAGATCAAAAATTTATATAATTGAAAATCCCTTGAAAAAATTAATATTGTGTGGCATATGTTAATGTTTTTCAAAATTTAAATTGGCAAATAAAAATAAAAATAAAGCTGCAGGAAACATTAAAAATTCAACGAAGACCCAACAAATTCTGACTGATGTTTCTTAAGTCTCATCCTGTATGTGTAATGCTGTACTAGAGTATGACTGGTGTTAAAACATAAAAGTTTAATTAATATGCAGACGAATTATCTAATGTATGTGTAAATACTGTTTATCTATTATAGGGTGTTCAACTGAACATGACGATTAAAAAATGACTGAGTATCATGTTTGATGTGAATCTTTGGTAAATAATTTTCTAAGAGTTAAAGGGACCGTTCACTTTTTTGGGTAATTTCAGGGTAAACTAAACAGCCTAAGCGCTATTCATCGGTAATTTTATTGAAATATTTCTGCAACGACTGCTATGTGACAAGGATGTTAAAATCAGCAAATTAAGTTGTCAACTTTACTTCAATTAAACAATTTTTAAACAAAAAGTTTTAACAAGAATTTAAAATTCCTTATATTTTATCAAAAATGTTAGTTAAATCATGTCAAAATTTTGTGAAAATTTTTGGGAAAAAATACGATTTTGAACGAAAGGTCGAAAATTTCGAACTAATTTAACGAAAAAATTTTAACGAAAATTTTCGTTTTCATTCAATATGATACTCCCAGCTGTACCCGTGGGTTCCCTTAAAAAATTTCAGCTATAGCTAACTAATAAATATATATACAAATATATACATATATAGCTTTATTATATAGATATATTCCAAATAGGAAACATACTCTTTTTCACAGTTTTCATTTCAGACATACAAGCACGAGATTCTAGCATTGCTTATTATTTTGGAAGGTAAACCTTACCATCACAAACAAACTTTTAATGAAAGTTTTATTTATTACATTTTTTGATAATTTTGTTATCGCTTAAAAAATACCTGAGCAGTTGCAACACCAAGGGAGTTGAGATTTCTTGCCATAAGTTTAAACTTTGGTTGGAATTCAATACAGGTTTGACACCAGTTAGCGTAGAACTCAACTGAAGCAAATACAGGTATATATATGAAGCACAAAAACTTTAAGATGTAATAACAGTTTAAAATTTGAGATTTTGGTTGGCTGAGTTTATGAATTTGCATTTGACCATACTATGGAATTTCATAATGGCCTATAAAAATGAAAATCTTCTTAAAGGGAGTGACCGGCTATGTAAGGTAGTGGAACTGAGTATGCAGTGTTGTGGAAATCTTCTTTCGGATTCTTTTGAGACATATTAAACTTTTAAAGATCTGTACATCCTGAGTTTGAGCGCAAATTCGACGTTCAAAACTCCTACTTTGGGGGTGGATACGTTTTCACAAATATAAATAAACTGTTTAAAGAAACAGAAATATGAATATCTAACTCAAATCAGAAAAATATTGAAGTTTAGCATTGTAAATCGAGCATTACCATCTTTGCGTGGAGTATTACTTGAAATTACGCTTACAGTCCCTTTAAGTCTAAAAAACGCATAAACAAAGAAAATACTGACTTACCTAGTACATGTCTATTGTTCTGCAGATACCTATCAAAGGTAGATTTGGTCAGCCCAGTTAGCCCGGACAAGCTTTTGGTGGAATCCCACGTAGGACCTTGCAATAAAATACTTTAATGTTTAAAATAATTTACACCCTATTTAAATAAACTTTATCTCTCTACTTCACTGAAAATAAAATATTAAAAATCCTGAAAAAAAACTTTTTTACACCTAATAATACCCATTACAGTTAGAGATGAGCACCTTCGATTTTTTTTTCATTTTGTTCGTTCATGGTTTGTGAACGACCTATTTAGGTTTTTAAACGTTCAAAAAAATTTGATTTCGTTCATTCTAAAAATGTTCCATCTTTTTCGTTCGTTTTCTCACTGAACGATCATTAAGTTAAAAACGAAATTTTTTTCCACAAAATTTAGAGTTCGATTTTTGAATATTTTGTTCGCTCAAAAAACCGATTTCAATCACTATTTACAAAGACGTAAATAGATTATAATGGGTTTTTAAGATTTGACATTTACCTCTGTAAACTGGAGGCATGCTGGTGATTTGGTTTGGCTGGTTAGGATAGAAGTTTGGATCAGCTGGTCGCCTGGGATGAAAAAATGGAGGCACTCTGTTACCACGTGGTAAATTGTACACAACTTCCGGTTTTTCGGAGCAAACCATCTTACACTCACTCTCTAGTGTTTCAATACAGTTCATTACACTGCTATTAAATTTGGCATCAATAGAAAGATAATGAACCTTCCTTTAGAAATGTTTGATAAATACAATTTTCTTGAAACTAAAACTATAATCTTAAGTTCTTTGTTTAATCAAGGAAATCAAGGAATAAAAGCTTGAAAACTGTGTGATATAAAAGTTCCTGTTCATTGAACTAGAAACGTTAAAGCTTGTTATTTTTATTTTAGGGGGTCAGGGGGGAGGTGACTGGGTTTTGTCACAAAACTACTCTTAAAAATGCATTGTCTTGTGTTTCATGGTGATAATTGACACAATAAAAATTATTTCATTGTATCTATTGTAGCTTGCATTGATTACTTTTTCCGTTCATAAATTTATCCCTGAATGAGGCCTCCATATATTTAGAGGTCGTCTTTGTTAAAGCGAACTAATTTAGGGAAACCCCATATTATATACTCTATGACTTTTTTCCACAAAATTACAACGGATTCAGGATAATCTAGATATGTAAATGGATTCTAACAATCATTATTAAAAGATGTGGTAGTGGCCACGAAGAATCAGAGGTCCTGTTACCTTTTGGGCAAAAGAACCCCAATCTAATAAGTATGATTTTAAGAAAAGCACAAACATGCAATCATATGGCATTTGATAAAATTAGGAATTTCTATAGAAATAGTTGCGCGCTTATTTAAGAAATTGAACAATGCGTGCTGCGTACAACGACGCAAAAAAAATCTACATTGGTGTGCAAATTTTAAATCAGGGAAGTTTTGGGAACCTATGAGTCCGTGCAATAATATCTTTAAATTGCGGAATTGAATAAAAAAATTAATGAAAACAATTTAAGAATATGTTGTTGTCAGTTTCTATCTGTTGACAGTATGGTTTATAATTTCAGAATAAACAATCTATATAAATATTTCTTTTTAAAACTATTTTGTTATGGTTTTTTGAAAGTAATTAAAGGAATGTGTGCAAGAAAGCAATCAAATATTAAAGAAGATTTTCTTTTAACTTATGAAGATTCATTTTAAGAAAATTGCATATGGAACACAAAAGCAAATAAAAAGAAGATAAAATTACAAAATTATTTGAATCTGAATTTTAACTTGGGGGGGGGGGGGACCTTACTTCTCTTTATCCTTTTTCATATCTTCAATTAAGTTGTATTTTAGTTTTGAATTTTCAAGAATTTCTATCTGAACACTCCTGATATAAAGTTATTATGTCCCTCTCCGCATCCATACTAGTGTAGCAAACACCTATTATTTAGAGAAAGTGGAAAACAACTGAAAATTAGAATATTGTAAAACCAGGCTGTCAGATTTAGTTGAAATCATATTAAAGGGACTGTACGCATAATTATAAAGGAGACACTTACAACGATTCACTTTAAAGCTTTGTCATGAAGTTTTAATTTGTTATCATTTTGAAAACTGATAATTTTTTATTGTAATTTCTATACAAAAAAGACTCTACAAATGTGAATCTGCCATTGTCATCCTTGCATGAATTTACGCCTTATTAACTGTCTAATATCTCAATGTACCAAAACATGTTTGATTCTTGACTATTCTCTGACAATATGATTTTCAGGATAAATTGTTTAATTAACTATGTACTTTATTCAATCTAAATTTAGGTGTTTGCCATGAATTCAACGCAAGTGTAGAGATTTGTGTTGAAGAACCATCTTGGAGTTTGACCAATCCATGATAGAGGACAGGACGCTGGAGGGGTCATCTTACACACATCTGAAATTTCTTAAATTTGATAACTTTTATTCAAATTTTATTTAAAGAGAAAGTCAGCTGGATAACAAATGTATTTATTAAGGGGATTGTAAGCATAATGTTAAATGATTCTCCATGCAAAGATGGCAATGACTGATTTAACAAGGTACCCTTGAAATGTACGTAAGATAACATCGATTTTCTGACTCAAAAAGTGATTATAATTCTGATAATTTCTCCATTGCTTCTTTGAAACCACTTTGGATAAGGTTGGGCCTGCACATGCCGCGCGTCACTAAGACTAGTACCGAGTACGAGGAGTCGGTCTGGTTCGAATTGAAATTGACCCTATCCACTATGATCTGTTACCTGGGACTGGGTAAGATGGTCTGTATTGTGTAGTGTCTACAGCATACTGTGGAGGATAGCGACCTATATTTAAAAACGACATTTTTGATCGGTTAATGTTTTAATGTTTAAACATTAAGCGTAATTTCAAGTGACCTTCCATTTATAGATGTCCGAGTTACAACATACGCTTTAAACCTTTGCTTGATCAAGGGTTTCCTAGATATTTTTATTAATATAGCGGAAAATTAAGTGCCAAGAAACCACCCAAGTGTACACTAGCATGGAGAATATCTACCTCATCGTTGACCGGACAAAAGTCTAAGGGTTACCGTTGTGAATTGAACACGCCTACCTATTAATGAAAGGTCACTTGAAATTATGCTTACAGTCCCTTTAACGAACCTAAATTCCAGCTCATTGATGGTTGAGGTGGTGGCCTTATCAACGGACCTCTGGGAGATTGCGGTTGGATCCAAGTTTCCCCAGGTGCTTTAGACTGACCAGCCCAGTCAGCACCTCCGGTAGAAATAAACTAAGAGCAGAATAGGTTAATTATGTACAGTTTAATCCAGATCTTTGGAGTTTCTATAGGAATCTATAAAGTGTCATTTTCTAAACCTATTGATTATGGTATGCTGTACATATTAAGTTTTTAATTTGATTCTAAGCTGTTTCCGCATATTTTATGGCTATTTATAAATTTTTACAGTTACTGAGATTTAGATATAATATTATAACATCCAATTCCATTCTAAAGTTTTCAGCTCTGTGTAGTGTGTATTTATCTTTGTATTCATCTATGCAGGGTGTTGTGACGAAGTTATTCTGAATTCAAAACTTTTGTGTAAATTACAATAATCTGCAATGCTTAAAGAGAGTGTTCGCGAAAAATGAAACGGGCTCATCCCGAAATAAACTCGGGTTTAATCTCCTTACAGACGTAACATATAGAAGTAAAATTAGTAGCAATCAAACCCAAATTCAATTTGGGATCATGCCCATACCCTCATTTTTTTTAGCACACTCCCTTTTATCTTGAAGTCCAATGTCCAGAAACTATACTTCATTTTAGTTATCCGTGCATAGTATCCAATCTCTGTAATCTTGCCTGAGCTGAAAACTTTAGAATGAGATATCCTTAATCACGATCACTTAATCTGATTATCCAATGTACACACTTTTGATTTTCTTCATATAATCCTCTTCTTGGATATCCATACTGTATAAAAGTTACGTTTGATAACAATTACAGATACAATGCTCTATTGATTGGACTAATATCCGATTGAATTAAAGTCAGCTGCTCACAAGCCGGCTTTTAGAGCATTTAAACAAATATAAATTTAATCATCTATATATGAAATTATTAAAAAACATATTTGAGGACTATTGTCATTTTGAACGTTAGTCTTAATGAACATTAATCCAAAACTTACGTCCGTTCAATCGATGTTTAGTTCAATTGATATGACACCATCAACACCAGAAATCAAAACCGATTTCTTAAAAATTGGTTAAATTTTTAACTTCTTTCTTGGATATCGAATGCGTATTAAAATAATCTTGGGCTTAGTAAAACCAGGAGTCTTAATCTTGATATCCACCATTCCAAAGTTTTCAGCTCAGAGCTGAAAACTTTTTAATGGGATATCCTTAATCTGGAGATTAATAACAAGAGGAGAACAAGCATTATTTAATCTCGAGATAAAGAAAAAGAACGGATCAAGCATTAATCCCGATATCCAGAAATCAAAAGTTCCCAGCTCAGGCTACATTTGTTGCATAAAACTTTATATAGTTGTCTGACTGGACAGTATGACTGAATTCATATACAGTACAGTACATGGTGTACCGGCTCTGATTATGCAACTTTTCGATTGGTTTGATCACCACATTAGGATATCCAAGAGGAATTCAAAGTAATATGTATTTCTGCAAACAAGATGGAGATCAATGATTGACCCTTATATTCAAAAGTTCTGAGCTCAGGACTACTAGTTTTGGGCCTAGAGATGGGCATCGCTTTTTTGAACGATCGAAATTTTTGAGGATGCACGAAATTTTTCGTGAAAAAAGGGTGCCAATATCCTGACAGAATTTCATCAAAAATATTTCAAACTTAAACCCTTGATTTTAGAAGTTATGTACAAAGGTCGGCGCTAATATCAATACAATGATGAAAGAATTTTTATTAATAATGCTTTAATTCCTAACAAGAATTTTCTAAATTACTTGAAGAACTAAAAGCGAAGCTGTTAATTGACAACTTCTCTTTGTGTACATGCGTATGGGACTATTGATAGGTATTTATAAATTAATAACTTGGCTGATATAGGTATTAATAAATAAATTAGTTATTTGGCTGATATAGGTATTTATAAATTAATAACTTGACTGATATAGGTATTAATAGATTAATTAATTACTTGGCCGATATAGGTATTAATAGATTAATCAATTACTTTGCTGATATAGGTATTTATAAATTAATAACTTGGCTGATATAGGTATTAATAAATACATTAGTTATTTGGCTGATATAGGTATTAATAAATACATTAGTTATTTGGTTGATATAGGTATTTATAAATTAATAACTTGGCTGATATAGGTATTACCAAATAAATTAGTTATTTGGTTGATATAGGTAACTATAAATTATTGACTTGGCTGATATAGGTATTAATAAATAAATTAATAACTTGGCTGATATGGCTATTAATAAATAAATTAATTACTTGTCTGATATAGGTATTAATAAATAAATTAATTACTTGGCTGATATAGGTATTAATAAATAAATTATTTACTTGCCTGATATAGGTATTAATAAATAAATTAATTACTTGGCTGATATAGGTATTAATAAATGAATTAATTACTTGGCTGATATAGGTATTAATATACCGTTCCTGCATTTGAACGCACCTGCAGGCCCTAAATAAAAAAATAGCGTAACTTTGGATGTTTTATGTCAGTGAGAACCTGTGAACTGTGGAATAGGAAGACGACTTTTCGACTAAAATTATGACTTAAAATAGTCTAATGAACATGAGACACAACAATTGTGCAGTGAATAAAGACCCATTTCATTTTCAAGTGATTTAATATGTTACTGGTAAAAAATTTGCTTTGTATCAACTTGAAATATATTTAAATATTGCTTTAATGTTGTATTCCTATTCCAGAGTTTTCTGGTTCTTACTGTACCTCATGTTTTTTTAATAAGAATAACTATTTCATCAAAAAGGTCTAGTCTTCACCGCAATAAAGTCTACTATAGCAAATTAGAAACGATATTTTGAAGAAAAATTGAAAAATCAAAATTCATTTTGGAATTGAACGAATTAAAAATATAGATGATAATGGCCGGGTTTCCATTTAAATTTACTAAAAACATGTCCAAATGGCAAATATCCAAATATCCTCTTAAACCTCCTTAAAACTGTCATTTTTTTGTAAAAATTCTAAAAATTAATTTAGTTAGATCTATTAGTTTTGAATGTCAATGGTTTAAAGTGCATGTTAGGTTGCAAAGAATTAGCGTATCATGCAATTAAAAAAAAACTGCATTTTTTAAAATTAACTAATGAATATAGATTCCGTTAACAAACGACAAAAATCCTTTAACTTGCGGAATTGCAGAATTACATTAAAAACAATAATATTTGTGTCTTAATCATTTTTTTTATTTGTTTCGATGTTTGTGTATGTATGTCGTCTATTAGTTGTCTCTGCCAATTTTACATAAAGGATCGTTAACGACTTGTGAACGCCGTTAACCATTTCTGAGATATCTTCCGTTGAATCTGCTAATAAAATAGACATCGTTAACAAACGTTAACTTTACGAAATTTGAACGGAAAATTCGTTAAGTAGCTAGCTAAGAACGAACAGCTACCTGAAAAGTTGTTAACGGTTAGCTATTTTAACTGAATGAACGTGTCCAGTCCTACATGTCTCCTCTGCTATGAATACCTTTTTGGTGCATTTTTAATTTTTTTTCTTTCAAGCGTAAAATATATATTATGCTAAACTCAATATTTTGCAGTAAATCAAAAAATTTCATTTTCTATTGATATTGTGGAATCTATAAAAGGTTTGATAGAAAAGAAATATTTTCTAATGTACAGAAATTATTTGTGAAATTACGTAATTTTAATTAATTTTATTTTACACATAAAATATATATTATGCTAAACTCAATATTTTGCAGTAAATCAAAAAATTTCATTTTCTATTGATATTGTGGAATCTATAAAAGGTTTGATAGAAAGCAGAAACCAGTATGAGTAAAATCACTTTTCTGTCAACCATTTCTATCTGAAGAATTTACTACTTTTCCTCAACTTACCAGATAATTGAGTTTTTTCAGGTTTTGATCAGCACCGAGATTAAACTTAGATTAGATTTTTTTAGATATATCAAAGTATTTTTATAACAACACATGTCATTAAAGAGCTAATCTCGGGGCATTTGCGGTTTTAAACGGTAAAGACAAGTTACAAAGTTGGCAGAATTTATCTCTTTTCATTCAAAACGACGATATCTTTTAATTGTTTCTAAGATAAGGATTTTTATAAATCCACAATTTAAAAAGTTTTAGACTTGATTCACAACGAAACCTTTTAAACCTTTATTTGATCAACAATCATGTAGATATCGTCGTTTTTCTAACTCAAGAAGTGTTGAATGCTGACAACTTCCTTGTTTGTCTTTTCTGCATAAATCCTCAAGTCACTTTTAAAGAGAAACCCAATTGTTAATTTGTAGATGTTAACACGATACAAGTCTGATTTTTGCTAATACTAGGTTTAAAGGGAGCGACCGGCAATGTATGGCAGTTGAACTGAGAATGTAGTATTATGGAGACATTTTTTAGGATGCATAATTGAGACATATAATATAAAACGTTTTTATGATGTATAATTACTGTGTTTGAGCGCAAAGTCGAAGTTCAAAGTAATACATTTGGATGATTATGTTTAAGAATCTATTATTTTAAATTATTAAATAACGACGACAAAAAATGTAAAAAATGGTTTTAAACACTGAGACATTAAAGAAACTTTAACTGACTAAGATTACTTATTTTCGATGATAAGAGTTAATTTTATTTTCTCAACCTGTTCCTGAACAACTAATTAGTTTACTGTAAATTTGTTTGTTTCTTTTTTTCGTGGTCGTCATGGAATAATTTGAATAAAACCTATTCTCAAAATCATCCCTTCAAAATGAACATTCTATGAGGATTTTGAGGATTGCATTTGCGCTCCTGCTAAACAAATATTCGCCGTAAAAACGTCTGATAAGTCACAAACGAATCCTAAAAAATGTCTCAATAATACTGTTCAACTATAACCCAGCATTGCCGGTCACTCCCTTTAAAGGGTAGCGTTGTGACTTGAGCATACCCATTTACGTTGACAGTCCCTTTACAGGAGAAAATAAGGAAAATGAAGATCGTGGATGATAGATATTGAGTAGGCTGTAAATGAAACCTGGATATATACTCTAAACAAATTAATATAAATATAAATAAACAACTTATATGTTAAGTATATGTTGAGAAGCTAACACCAACTGATGCAAATATAAATCATCATTTTAAACAAACTAAACCTACCCCAGGTTGGACAAACAAACAAAATAGGAAATATACAAAATTAAAAGATACAATAAATGACAAAAAAATAAAAAATGATGATTTGCAAGTTTAGAAATAATGATAACAATAAAGATTAAAGTTAGGGTTGACTCCATAAAACAGTTCTAGATAAAATGGTTAAGATAAAAGGTTTAAAGTATTTTTTAAGTTTTAAAAGTTTTTTATTCACCCAGATCTACTCTTACTTCCATGTTTATATCTGGAAAATGTTTATACATTCCCTATTTAAATAAACTTTATCTCTCTACNTTTATGAATGATAAAAATTAAAAAAAAATGTGTTTTGAAGGTTTTAAATTAAAAAAAAAAATTGAATTCTTGAAAATCTGCGAATTTTTTTTTTTAAATCTGCAAAATTATTTTCTTCTTTGTTCTAAAATGTAAACAAAAAGAACATGTTTACAATTTAAATAGAAGATGGTCGCGAAGCGCCCTAAAAGCCTAGTAGTTAGAAAAAAAGAATAGTCTCATCATTTTGCAAAGGTTTACAGGATACCGTTGTGAATCCAGCATGTACCTCTTGAAATGGAGGCTTACTTTTAATTACGTCGAAAATCACTTCTAATGAAATGTTAAATTCAAATATTTATTTTTTGCTAAAACCGGATCATGTTCGTGGCTACCCCCTTTTTTGCTGTATTTGTTTAGTTTAGATAATAAAACATTTTCGTCTCGACTGCTGCTTTATGGAAAATTTTAAACATTTATATTCATTGTGAGTAGAGCGGCCATTAATAAAATTGAGAAATTGCGAACTTTCTTTTTACTGCTTCATTCATTTCCCTGTGAAAACTTTCTTCTGTATTTTCAGAAATAATTGAACATTTATCTTCCTGGAATTGGTGTAAAATAAGAAGGAAAAGTAGAGAAAGAAACGTTTATTCAATATTTATGTTTTTATCAATATCGGGTCCATTTTCAGATTGGCGGGGTCCTTGGAGTATGAATTTGATAATAGAAAAGACATAACACGGGTTCTAGAAGTGTTCTTAGATTATGATTATGATTGTAGAGAAGAGATGACATGCGCTATTGAAATGTTCTTAGAGTATAAATATGACGGTAAAGAATAGAACATCGGTTCTTGAAGTGTTCTTAGAGTATAAATTATACTACTACTACTACTACTTCTACTACTACTACTACTACTACTACTACTACTACTACTATTACTACTACTACTACTACTACAATACTACTACTACTACTGTACTACTACTACTACTACTCTTACTATTACTACTTCTGTAGTAAACACCTACTTCAAAACAAGTTCTCGAAACGTATCTATCCAGGTACAATCAGTCCACTATCAAACTCAACCAGGACTGAATTCCAGGCTCTAAATGCCACACAGTGACACAAGAGTAGCTATCAAATCCAGCTACTAATCCAGTGCTCTAAATGCCACACAGGGACACAAGCCTAGCTAACAATAAGCTATCTATATCGATCCAAAAGGATGGGGACGATCCAATGCTCTAAATGCCACTCAGGGACACAAGCCTAGCTACTACCAAGCAAGCTATATATCGATCCCAAATAATAGGAACCATCCTATCTGTTTATAAAAACAAGGTTTTTAGGTTTATTTTCTTGCAATAAACAGTACTGAACTTACCTTTTTTAGATATCTTAAATCACAAGTTAATGTGAATTGACCTAATTACAATTCCTTCTATATCACATGATTAAGACAACCATATTACATATTAACCTGAAAGTTAAATTTTAATGTACGTATTTTTAGGATTAGCAAGAATATATATAACGCAGTTAGGCTATCTCCACACATATTTATAGCGTAATTTAAGTATATCACACGATTTAATCTAATCATGCTACAAATTCAATGGAAACTCAGTTTCAATAAATAATGTCACGATGTATAGGTCTACAACATAAATTGTTAATAATGTACAACGTACTGCAGGTTTACAGAATATCATGTTTACACAATATTTGCTACAGTTCTACTGTATACTCTGAGACGAAAGACGTCATTCTCCTCTTTTCAATATTGATACTTTGTACATTATGCATTAAATATATTAATTGAGATAGGATTAACAAGAACACTGGATTAAATATATTGAGATAGGATTAACATGAACACTGGATTAAATATATTGAGATAGGAGTAACATGAACACTGGATTAAATATATTGAGATAGGATCAACATGAACACTGGATTAAATATATTGAGATAGGATTAACATGAACACTGGATTAAGTATATTGAGATAGGATTAACATGAACACCATTGATTACATATATTGAGATAGGAGTAACATGAACACTGGATTAAATAATTTAGAGAGGATTAACATGAACACTGGATATATAAACAAACATATATGAAGATCAATAAATATCTGTAAAGATTAATACATATACATATATAAAGATTAATAGATAAAATAAATATAAAGATCAAAGTGACAAATGCCCCAGAGAGTCTGCATTGTGACGTCACAAAGAAATCTACAATGATAAAGTAATTTCGCACACTGCAGTAGTATCTATCTATCTATCTCTCTATTTATCTATCTATCTATCTATCTATCTATCTATCTATCTATCTATCTATCTATCTATCTATCTATCTATCTATCTATCTATCTATCTATCTATCTATCTATCTATCTATCTATCTATCTATCTATCTATCTATCTATCTATCTATCTATCTATCTATCTATCTATCTATCTATCTATCTATCTATCTATCTATCTATCTATCTATCTATCTATCTATCTATCTATCTATCTATCTATCTATCTATCTATCTATCTATCTATCTATCTATCTATCTATCTATCTATCTATCTATCTATCTATCTATCTATCTATCTATCTATCTATCTATCTATCTATCTATCTATCTATCTATCTATCTATCTATCTATCTATCTATCTATCTATCTATCTATCTATCTATCTATCTATCTATCTATCTATCTATCTATCTATCTATCTATCTATCTATCTATCTATCTATCTATCTATCTATCTATCTATCTATCTATCTATCTATCTATCTATCTATCTATCTATCTATCTATCTATCTATCTATCTATCTATCTATCTATCTATCTATCTATCTATCTATCTATCTATCTATCTATCTATCTATCTATCTATCTATCTATCTATCTATCTATCTATCTATCTATCTATCTATCTATCTATCTATCTATCTATCTATCTATCTATCTATCTATCTATCTATCTATCTATCTATCTATCTATCTATCTATCTATCTATCTATCTATCTATCTATCTATCTATCTATCTATCTATCTATCTATCTATCTATCTATCTATCTATCTATCTATCTATCTATCTATCTATCTATCTATCTATCTATCTATCTATCTATCTATCTATCTATCTATCTATCTATCTATCTATCTATCTATCTATCTATCTNAGGCTTGTAAGAATGAGAATGAAGAGAAGGAAGAGAAGAAAGAGACTTGTGAGAATGAGAATGTAGAGAAGGATGAGAAGAAAGAGACCAGTGAGAATGAGGATGAGGAGTAGGATTGTAGTAAATGCCGTACTCTTAAAAGTTCGTCCCCCTAACTGTATCAGTCCATCAGTCATTTGAAACACAGTTCAAATGAATAATGGGTTTTTAATGTAGAAGTTTACAAACATACAGGGTGTCCCCTATCAATTCGGACTAATAAAGAGATCGTTTTCCATAAAAGACGATATTCTTTGGTGTAGATAATTAATAATGTACAATACGCTGCAACTGTAGGGATGTTAACGTTTTCATTTTTTTGAAAAACGATCGTTTCGTTATGAAAACGACGACAAAAAATCGAAAACGAAACGATCGTTTTTTTTAAAGTTCATTTTTTAAAAATGGTCATTTTTAAAACGATCGTTTTTAAAAATGATCGTTTTAATAAAAAGCGTCGTTTCGTTAACGATCGTTGACGATGACCCTTCGTTAACGATCGTTAACGACGACCATTCGTTAACGATCGTTGCATGTATTTTTTTTCAAAAACGATCGTTTTCCAAAAACGACCGTTTTTATTAAATTTCGTTGATGATCGTTAATTTAATTGTCAATAATTTTTTTTTACAAAAAAAATTGTTTTCACAAAAACGATCATTAAAAAAAACAATCGTATAAAAAACGGTCACAAATCGTTTTTATAAGATCGATCGTTTTCTAAAACGATCGTTATTCGTTTTCTAAAAGTTCAAAACGAGTGGGTCGTTTTAAAAACCGATCGTTTTTTCCGAAAACGAAACGATCGTTTTTGAAAACGATTGAAATACGAAACAAAAACGACTAACAACCCTAGCTGCAAGTTTACAGAATATCATGTGACCCGATATTTATTACAGGATGAGGATAAGGATAAGGATGAGGAGACGGATGACTAGAAAGGATGAAGATGAGAACACAGAATATGAGGATGAGGATGAGAAGACAGAGATAGAGAATGAGGATGAGTCCGAGAATGAGGATTAGGATGAGGATGAGGATTAGAAGAAAGCATGACTAGCGAGGATTAGAATGAGGATGAGGATGTGAATAAAGAGGATGAGGATGAGTATGTGAATCAAGAGGATGACGTGTATAAGGATTATATGAGAGTATAGTGGAGGCTGGCTAGAGAACGGTGGGTCTGATATATCTCCAGTAGAGAACAAGAGTAGGAGAGAAGAAGAAGAGAGAGAGGGATCCAAGACGAGAAATACGAGTATTGAATCTGGAACTAACACTTTATACTAATCTCAACATTAATCCTCTGTTGTGATATAAAGAGACACTTCTTGTCATCTAACAACATGTAGACTTGAAAAAAAACTTTTAGGTAAACTAAATTATAATTGTAAATAAATAATTAACATTTTTTAATGAATTTCGTCTATTTACAATTTCGAGGATCTAAATCTAATTCTTATTTGATATGAATAGAGATTAAATTTTTCTACGCAATAATATATTTTTTTACATTTTATTATGACGTAGTAGGACAGCTCTGAAACTAGTTTTATTGTAAACAATAACAACGAATGTAAACAAGGATCGGAATACCTGAGCATTGTACGTTTTCTACCGACCCAGTGATAAGCCAATCACTGTTTACTATAAAAGTACTTTGTCTAAACTGGCAATAGTTCACATAGGATTTAAACATTCCCAAAACTTCCTATTTATTTAACTCCTGGGCAAGATAAATTCAGCACGTAAAACTAACTACAACGAAGGAAACTGTCAGAATTAAACACTTTTCGAGTCCAAATTAAACGATAATGCAGGGTTAATCACGAGGATGAGACTGTAAAGACGACCCAAAACTTTAAAGATATGTCGATTACAAGGTTACATTAGGTCTGCTGCCTTAAATATGATCTTTTAATGGCTTATTTAATTACTTGGCAAAGTAAGAAACATGTTTCCAGTTACAGAGAATCAAAAATATATTGAAACGGACTGTTCGAATTTCATGCAGTCGTCTCTGAAGTCTTATCCTTTGTGGGTAATTAACAACATTTTATGGTTTTGAATCGGCCATACCTTCCTTTTAATGCAGGGCCACTTGAAACTACGCATACAGTCCCTTTAAAGAGCCCCATTAAAAAGTCCCTTTGAAGAGTCCCTTTGAAGAGTCCCTTTATAGAGTCCCTTTAAAGAGTCCCTTTAAAGAGTCCCTTTAAAGAGTCCCTTTTAAGAGTCCCTTTGAGGAGTCCCTTTAAAGAATCCCTTTAAACATGAATATCGTTTATTCATATTTTTAGTAAACGAGAGAAGGGGGAGGAGAACTGAGAAGGCGCCATTAAACAATTAAGCAGCAAAACTTTTCGAAATCAATGTTTACTTAAACTAGGCCGATGATTTCTGGAGGAATTTCTTTCCGATAAAAAGAATTTACTTCCTTTTAGCCAACGTTATCGACCCGTGTGATTCTATTTATACAGAGGGATGTTATTATATTTAGCCAACATTATCGACCTGTGTGATTCACTTTATACAGAGGGATGTTAATATATTTAATGTCCTTTAAATAACGACCCGCTTTTCAATTTAAATAATTTTCTTAATCGTTCCTTGTGACAATAAGTAACAAAATATCCCCTGGATTTCTCTAGCAAAATGTTAAGTACTTTATCGGCTTTGCTCAAGCTCATCATTTTTATTTACTAGCTCCGGAACCCAGTGATGCACAGAGTATTCATAGTTATTCCCGCCGTTTACCCGCGCTTTGTCGTAAATAATGATTTTAGCTATTTTCCCGACATTTCCGTGTTTCTCCAGAGTTACCCAATCAAAATTTGAGGCAACAGAGATTACAACTTTATAACTATAGATCATAATAATTAAATCAAAAGCCAACTTTTTTCAGTAATATTAAATGAAAATATTACTAAATCAATAATATTGGTTTTATGTTAAAATTGAAAAAAATTATATTTCGTTAATTGTGAATCCCTCAATTAAAATAACGACAAAAACGTATTTAAAAAAAAGTTTTGAAAATAAAAACGCCAAAATAGTCATCCTTTAAAGTTTTTAGTAGTAAAGATAATTTCTCAAATGCTTCTAAAAAAGCTAGAGTTGTGAAAGTCACTTTCTAAGAGAAAATAGACAGTTTACAGAAACAAAAACATGGATATCTAATTCAAACTTGATCAGACAAAGCATTAAAGGATTTCGTTCTAAATCGATTACAGTCCCTTTAAGGAGGCAGAACTTTGAAGAAAAAGGGGAAGGTTTGAAGGGGATTAAATTTATCAACCCTGGTGCTGAAAGGGATATGAGGAGATTAGGAAGATTGAGTTTCAAATTTGGTCCTTGAGAGTGCATCAGTAGGGCTAGGCACGTTCAGACTTTTTTAACGTTTAATTAACGATAGTTTTCGTTCCATCTTAAAGTTTCCGTTAGTGAACGAACTCAATTTTATTGCGGGCGAAATAAAAGTCCACCCTGAATTCCTATGTTTGTGTTCATGGGAAACCTTATTATAGGAAAAGGAATTTAACCGTCCAAGGGAATATTAAAGTTTAACTATAACCTTACAGAGACTCTGCTTCCTTTTGACACTTTAAACCAGATTTCATGTTCTATCCAGAAATTAGAAAAAAATAATATTTAAATACTTTTCTTTGGTAGCTGCATCTTTTTTATTGCTAAAAATTAATATTTCAATAAAATTGAGGCAGGGAGTAGCAATAATTTTTTACTAACCCTATCACGGCTAGGGGGGGTGGGGTGTTTTCTCCCCCCCCTTTGTGCTTTTTTCTAAATAACTAAAAAATGGCTTACATTAGAACACTTCACTTTTTCCACATCATAGTTTTTAACAAATGTTCGTAAAATCTTCTTTTTTTGATGTATAGGGTAGGGTGGAGGACAGTCAGACGGGGGTCGGTGTTTCAAACCAATCAGAAATACTGCATAGCTTTTTATTAATTAAACTACAAGGCTAAAATTTATATACATATTTGAAAAGCCCTTAAAAATGGATGGTATATCATGTGTCACATGTTAATATTGGTCAAAATTAAAAATCATTACCTTTGAAAAATTTTCCGATGTACTTTTTGAACTTTTTTAAAATCTTCCCTTGCACCCTAACCATAAAAGTTAGAGATCTAATTTTTTTTAATGATCAGACCTTGAAAAGTTGGACTAAGGGCAAAATCATAGGGGGGGTGGAAAACACCCGCCCCCCCCCCGCTAAGCCTATTTAGACAAAAATAGCCCAGCCGGGATTGGGTTAAGAAGTCGAAACGAAAAAGCAACAAATAATTCATAAGAATATTTTTTATTATTATTAAGTGAAAATGATTTGCTGTATTTGAAGATTAACCTCATGGAGGTGTACACTGTACGTGTAAAATATGATTCATTTCCCTGGAACACATTTTATTCCCATCAACATAAATTATACACTTTACAATACACGCAATATTAGTCTAACCCACAAAGGAATATTTGAATTTAAGCATACACGGTAATTCACAAAGGATGAGACTTCAGAGACGACTGTACGGAATTTATTCATTCTTTTTTCTTACTTTCCGGGCACACATAAGTTTAAAAGTAGCATATACCTGGTGTACCTGGTGTACCTAGTGTACCTAATGTACCTAGTGTACCTAGTGTACCTAATGTACCTAGTGTACCTGGTGTACCTGGTGTACCTGGTGTACCTAGTGTATTTAGTCTACCTAGTGTATTTAGTGTACCTAGTGTACCTAGTGTACCTAGTGTTCCTAGTGTACCTAGTCTACCTAGTGTACCTAATGTACCTAGTGTACCTAGTGTACCTAGTGTACCTAATGTACCTAGTGTACCTAGTGTACCTAGTGTACCTAGTGTCACATTATCTGAACTATAGTTTTACATGTCTCATTATCTGAACTATAGTTTTACATGTTTCATTATCTAAACTACAGTTTTACATGTCTCAAAATCTGAACTATAGTTTTACATGTCTCATTATGTGAACTATAGTTTTACATGTCTCATTATCTGAACTAAAGTTTTACATGTCTCATTATCTAAACTATAGTTTTATACGTCTCATTATCTGAACTATAGTTTTATATGTCTCAATATCTGCACTATAGTTTTATATGTCTCATTATCTGAACTATAGTTTTATACGTCTCATTATCTGAACTGTAGTTTTACATGCCTCATTATCTGAACTATAGTTTTATACGTCTCAATATATGCACTATAGTTTTATATGTCTCATTATCTGAACTATAGTTTTATATGTCTCATTATCTGAACTATAGTTTTACATGTCTCATTATCTGAACTATAGTTTTACATGTCTCATTATCGGAACTATAGTTCTATATGTCTCATTATCTGAACTACAGTTTTACATGTCTCATTATCTGAACTATAGTTTTACATGTCTCATTATCTGAACTATAGTTTTACATGTCTCATTATCTGAACTATAGTTTTATATGTCTCATTATCTGAACTATAGTTTTACATGTCTCATTATCTGAACTATAGTTTTACCAAATTATTAAATTAATCATTAATGAAATTCTATTTCCAAGGAGAACCTGAAATTACAATTTACAAATACAAAAAAGAAATTAAAAATTTTGATATTTTTCAACTACTGGGTGAGTACAAAACGGAATTAGTGTTGTTTTACAAAACACCATGAAATAATAATGAGGAGGGTTCATGTGGAAAAATAATAAAATAAAGTAAACCAAATACAAAAATATTTTTTTAAATATAGAATTTTTTAAAAATATTTTTTCTTCAGAAATTTATTAAAAAAATTCTGTTCTATTGTATTCCAAGGTTTTGCAAAAATATATTTGTAAATAAAAAAAACCCAACAAATATCAGTACAACTTTTTACCAAATTTTACCAAAAATATCAACGTGGAACTTTCTTTTCTCAAAATTTTGTTATTCATAGTGCAATTCATAATATGTAAATCAAAAAAAGAAAATTGTTCAACTGCTTGTTCTACTGCTTGTTCAATTGCTTGTTCAATCGCTTTTTCAATGGCTTGTTCAACTGCGTATTGAACTGCTTGTTCAACCGTCTATTCAACTGCTTGTTCATCTGCTTGTCCAACCGCTTGTTCAATCGATTGTTCAACCACTAGTTCAATCGCTTTTTCAACCGCTTAATCATCTGCTTGTTAAACTGCTTGTTGAACCATTCATTCAACTGCTTGTTCAACTGCTCGTTCCACCACTTGTTCAATCCCTTCTTCAACTGCTTGTTTAACAGCTTGTTCAAGACATCCTTTAACTGCTCGTTCAACCCCTTGTTCAACTGCGTGTTTAACCACTCATTCCACCACTTGTTCAACTGCTTCTTTAACCTCTTGTTCAACTGTCTGTTCAACCGCTTGTATGCTAGTTCAACCAATTGTTCAACTTCTTGTTCAATTTCTTGTTCAACTGCTTGTTCAACTGCTTGTTCAATTGCTTTTTCAACCAATTGTTTAACCGCTTGTTCAACCTCTTGTTCAAGACATTGTTCAACTGCTTATTCAACCATTCATTCAAATGCGTTTTTAACTGCTCGTTCCACCACTTGTTCAACAACTTCTTTAACAGCTTGTTTAACTTGTTTAACAGCTTGTTCAAATGCTTTTTCAACTGCCTCCTCGACTGCTTGTTCAACTGCTTGTTCAACCGCTTTTTCAACCACTTGTTCAACCGCTTGTTCAATTGCTTGTTCAATTGCTTTTTCAACCGATTGCTCAAGCAATTTTTCAACCTCTTCTTCAAGACATCGTTCAACCATTCATTTAACTGCTTGTTTAATGGCTTGTTCCACCACTTGTTCAACCGCTTGATCATCTGCTTGTTCAACCGCTTCAAGAGCTTCTTCAACTGCTTTTTCAACTGGTTGTTCAACTGCTTGTTCAATCGCTTGTTCAACCTCTTGTTCAACCACATGTTCAATGTCTTGTTCAACTGTTTCTTCAGACACTTGTTCAACAGCTTGTTCAACTGCTTGTTCAACTGATTGTTCAACCACTTGCTGAACCTCTTGTTCAACTGCATGAACTGCTTGTTCAACCACTCCTTCAATGGCTTGTTCAACCGTTTGTTCAACTGCTTGTTCCACCACTTGTCCAATCGCTTGTTCAATCCCTTGTTCAACCACTTGTTTAACCGCTTGTTCAAATGCTTGTTTAACCACTTTTTCAGCCACTTGTTCAACCGCTTCAACAGCTTGTGCAACTGCTTATTCAACTGCTTATTCAACTGATTGTTCAATTGCTTGTTCAACCGTATTTTCTCAGGATAGAGTTAACATTTTGAAATCAATTTCTAAAGAAACAAAAATCCCAGGGATTTTTAGCTGCCGGCCCTGTTTATTAAAAATTTCATTATTTTTCAAACTATTATGTTATCAATTAGACGATAAGTAATCTACCGTTTGTCATAAATTTTAGTAATTTATCCCTCAAAAACATTTTTCTTTTCAAAACTCTTCGGAAAAGTTTGTAGAAAAGTGTTTAAATGAAATTTATATAACCCGGCCAAGCAAAGGTCCCTGAAGCCCCGAACAACGACGACGCCAATGCAGTTAGATCCGCTGCCGACAGATGGCGTTGACTACCATCAGTCATCAGATGAACCATCCTCATCCTTTCCTTCAACTACTGAACATACAAACCCTTATACAGCCTGGTTGTATTCGAAAGAGCTGATTGCTATTATAGGTATTTAATTTAAACTATGGAACATTATTTTCTTAAATACAAAACAAATTCCATAGAGTTTCATCCAATCATATGTTATTTCTTGTAAGGTAATTGCAGGCGCTAAATCAAATAGATAATTATCAACAGTGTTTTGTTTGTATCGATATTGCCGTAGGAGATTTAATAATTCACACTTTCTATATTACTTTAAACTAGAACAGTTATACCAAACAGAAAAAACGTGAGATTGAAATATTTTAGGTTTTTAACCATAACTCATCTTATTAAATGGCAGTTGAAAAAAAATGTTCAGAATTTTTTACATGTAACTAAAAAAACTCTGCGTAAAATCAAAACTAGAGGAGCTACGAGGTCACAACGTCGTACCAGGGAGTCGCATAAAATTTGCCTTCTCCTTCTGTCTAGTTAGCAGCGCAGTGAGCCACCATAAACTTTTCAATTTTCTTTAGCTATCTCCAGTTGATGAATGACAACGAAATGTACATTCCTTTATAAAAATCTGGTTTTTTTTGGTATGCAACAATTTTCATTTAATCCCACCGGGATATTTTCCTTTAAAAGATTATGATACAGATATTTACATGCCCATCCCTAAATATATGATACAGGTTTTAAGTAACTTCGATAACAACTCCAAAGAAATTTTCTCACATAAAAAGTTTGTTTCAAACTTGTTCTAAAAATATTTATATTCCTAAAACTCTATTTCTACTTATATATTTAAACTTTTTCAAGTTTATTAAATATTAAACCCCTTTTAAGCTACACGGTCTTTCTAAAATTTATATTTTTTCTAAAAATATCTCTCTTATCTTAGAAGGTGATCACTTATATGACGTACTGTCCAGGTACCCCTTACATAGTCTGTAATTGTACTGTACAGCAAAGTGATATAGGATTGGGAAAAGTTACGCTGAAGAATTGAAGATTTTGTGAGAAAAAAGCACAGAAAATTCTTATCCATTTAAGCGTTTAATGATGGCAAAACAAACAGCTAATTTTTGTTGAAACTTTGAATTTCGTAGATTTTTATGTCTAGAATTTAAAACTGCAGTGACATTTCATATTTTCAAAAAAACACAAATATTTTTAAACTGGCGTAAAGATCCTTTAACTCTTTATAAGCTTAATTATAGATGACCCTTCATGCAAAGCTGGCAATGTCTGATTCACAATACGGTACCCTTAAAACTTTTGTCTGATCAAACATGAATTCAATATCAATGTTTATGATTTTAATAGCTCATTTTTTCAATTTTGTTTTCTATAAAAAACTGACTTGTGTATTTTCATTGCAGGAAAACAAACAGGAATTGGCCTGGAAAATATCAAGAACAACAATATTAATTGTACATTATTGATAAGATAAGGTTTAAAGGGTACCGTTGTGAATTTTACATTAATATCTTTGCATGCTGGATCAATAAAACTACGTATACAGTCCTTTTCACGCTACTACATGCGTTCAGTTATTATAAAAAAATAACCGTTTCTTTACAGGCCCGTCATGTGTTTTGTTGTGTTCATCTATGCGTTAATGACCAGATTTGAAAAATACTAACCTACTCTAATATTATTATATGAGCTAGATACAATTTACCGCATACAAATATAATCCTTTATACTCAGCATTTAGTCAACGAAAGATAATTAGAAATAAATATAATAAACATACAGGGAGGCCCATAAAATGTGGAAAAAGGAGACAATTGTGTCAGTTCCATGAATATTCATAAACTGAGAGTCTTACAGTTGTCTTTCTATTCCACAGTTTTAATGATTCCCAGTCTAACAATCATGGAGTACTAGTACTGTATATTAAGGTGGAGTACTAGGGTAGGGTGGAGTACTAATACCATATATCAAGGTGGAGTACTAGGGTTCTGGGGTTGTGTTCTAATAATATATATTAAGGTGGAGTACTACGGTAGGGTGGAGTACCAATACGATATATATTAAGGTGGAGTACTAGGGTAGGGTGGAGTACTAATACTTTATATTAAGGTGGAATACTACTGATCTGGGGTGGAGTACTAATGCCATATATCAATATCAATATAATATATATTATAGGTGAATTACTAGGGTAGGGTGGAGTACTAAAAATATATATTATAGGTGGAGTTCTAGGGTTCTGGGGTGGAGTGGGTTCCCTTGGAACAATGTTTCTCATGATTTTGGTTTCCCAAAGATATTGCTGTGTTGAGAAGGAGGTGAGGAATCTAATTTTTCTTAAATTATATTAAAGGGACTGTTCGCGTATTTTTCCTGAATTAATTGATTAAATATTGTGACGCGTCTTTTAGATTAAAGAAAACACACAAAATCAAATTGAAAAAAGTTTGTGTGGGTTTTAATTGTAAGATTGGTAGAGCTATCTTTTTTTCTTTTTTTGTATAAACACTGTTAATTATAGATATGTTTCATATCTTCAATCCTTTATTTTTCACAGATATACTTGTAAACTTAAGTTTGTCGTTGTGAAATATTCTTTTTTGATTAAAATGTTGTCAAATTGTAAACGTAAATTTGTTTTAGAATTTTCAAGTCAGAACTTATTTACAATCTGCCTGAGAAATATTCATAAAAAGTGTTCTCCAAAATTATGTGGGTTAGAACGACGACTTTTATTTTTTAGGATAAGGACGAACCGGGGTGACTGGGACGAATGTTTCTCTGCATAGCTTATCGTCTTTCCGGCCGGGGGAAGGTATATTTTCATAATTTAGAAGAGACTGTAAGCGTAGTATCTAGTGATCCTCCATTTAAAGATGGAATATCTGATTCACAAGGGTTCCCTTATCAGCTTTGTCTAATCAAGTTTAAATTAAGGTTTATAATTTAGAATAATAATTATTTACAAAAGTGACTTACGCATTTCAACTGCATAAAAATGTATATAGGATTGATCAGATCTGAACACTTTTTGGATTATAATAACGACAATTTGATCCATATTTTTCATCAGATAAATAAATCAACGGTAATTAATTGTGTAAAACTAGATTCTTTATAACAACATCAAATACACACAAACAATTGATGAAATGTCGTCTTCCTATTCCAAAATTTTATGCGTCTCATTGTACATAAAAACTGTATGGTATACATGTACATTGTACAATGCACATTGTACAATATGATGAAAATGCATTCAATTTACTGAGTAAAATATAGATTATATGTCACTGTCAGATTAATACAACAAGCTCAATATTGAACATTCATAATTCATATATGCTTCAGTCCGCTTACAATAGTCAACAATATTTATTAATATTCAACAATATTCAACAATATTTATCAATATTCAACAATAGTCAACAATATTTACCAATATTTAACAATATTCAATAATAATTATCAATATTTAACGATATTCAAGAATATTTATCAATACTCAACAATATCTATCAATATTCGACAATATTCAACAATATTTATCAATATTTATCAATATTCAACAATATTAAACAATATTTATTAATATTTATCAATATTCGACAATATTAAACAATATTTAACAATATTCTATAATATTCGACAATATTCAACAATGTTTAACAATATTAACAAAATTCATCCATATTCAGCAATATGTAACAATATTTATAAATATTCAACAATATTCAACAATATTAAACAATATCTAACAATATTTAACAATATTCAACAATATTCGACAATATTCAGCAATATTTATCAATATTCAACAATATTCCTCAATATTCAACAATATTTAACAATAGTCAACAATATTAAACAATAAGCAACAAAATTAATCAATATTCAACAATATTCAGCAATATATAATAATTTCAACAATATTCAACAATATTTAACAATATTCAACATTATTGCTCAATATTCAGCAATATTCAACAATATTTATAAATATTCAACAATATTCAACAATATTCAACAATATCTAACAATATTTAACAATATTCAACAATATTCGACAATATTCAGCAATATTTATCAATATTCAATATTCCTCAATATTCAACAATATTTAACAATAGTCAACAATATTTAACAATGTTCAACAATATTAAACAATAATCAACAAAATTAATCAATATTCAACAATATTCAGCAATATATAATAATTTCAACAATATTCAACAATATTTAACAATATTTAACATTATTCCTCAATATTCAGCAAGATTCAACAATATAACAATATTCAACAATATTCAGCAATTTATAATAATTTCAACAATATTCAACAATATTTAACAATATTCATCAATATTCATCAATATTCAACAATATTAACATTGTTCTACAATTTTCAACAATATTTTACAATATTCAACAATATTTAACAACATTCATTGATATTTAACAATATTCATCAATATTCAACAGTATTAACAGTATTGAACAATATTCAACCATATTCAACAATATGTATCAATATTCAACAATATGTATCAATATTCAACAATATTCAATAATATTCAACAATATTCAACAATGTTCAGCAATATATAATAATTTCAACAATATTCAACAATATTTAACAATATTCATCAATATTCAACAATATTTAACAATATTTAACATTGTTCAACAATTTTCAACAATATTCAACAATATTCAACAATATTTAACATTATTCATTAATATTTAACAATATTCAACAATATTAATTGTATTGAACAATATTCAACCATATTCAACAATGTTTATCAATATTCAACAATGTTTATCAATATTCAACAATATTCGACAATATTTATCAATTGTCATCAATATTCATCAATATTCCAACAATATTTAACAATATTCAGTAGTATTCAACAAAGTTTAACAATATTCAACAATATTTAACAATATTCAACAATATTTATCAATATTCAACAATACCTATCAATATTCAACAATATTTAACAATATTCAACAATATTTAACAATTTTCAACAATATTCAACAGTATTAACAGTATTGAACAATATTCAACCAAATTCAACAAATATGTATCAATATTCAACAATATTCAATAATATTCAACAATATTCAACAATGTTCAATAATATTAAACAAAGTTTAACAATATTCAACAATATTTATCAATATTCAACAATACCTATCAATATTCAACAATATTCTATAATATTCAACAATATTCAACAATATTTAACAATATTCAACAATATTCAACAATATTCACCAATATTCAACGATTCTTTTTATAGATCTTCCCCCCCCCAAAAAAAAACACGGTTGGAAAATTGTTTCATATGTTGTTTGATTTGAATTCCTCTCCATAATGTTTTACGAAAATGTCAACAAGATTTTTTTGTCGTCTTCATTATTAAAACATGTCCGCAAGAAAGTTAATATATCTATATTTTAGGCTCCGGTTAACATGGTTTAGACTTCACTTTCAGATGCAGAAAACAGTTTACTGGAATTATAAACTTTACTGGAATTTTATTTTTATTTGAAACCATTGTGCTTGAAACTATAACTGTTTGTATTTAAGTGTGTAAAAGTAATTTTATTGAATTGAAAAATATCTAAAACAACAACTTTATTGCCAAGAAAATATTAAAGTTTTAAACAATATGAATTTATCAGCATTTACAATAATGTTAATGTATATAATGCAGATACTGTAATTTGACCTGTAGGGCAGGTGTTTAAAGAGTTCCAGGCTGTAATTTGACCTGTAGGGCAGGTGTTTAAAGAGTTCCAGGCTGTAATTTTTCTTACCATTGTTGGAACATGTTTTAAATATTTTGAATTATTTTATTAGACTTTTTTTTGATCAATTTGCATGTTTTTGATGCTAAGTTGTTAAATAAGCAATTCAAGATCAGATATCTTTATATTTTTAACTCTGCATACATGTTAAAAATTTATTTGCTTGATTGAAAAATGTAAAAAAAACCTCTTAACTAAAGACTGTTAAGAATTATTGCTTCGGGTCTTTTATATCTCGAATTTTCTACGCCTAAAAGGAAACATTGGCAACAAAACAATTCTTATGTTTTTCTTGATTGTTAAGTACACCCCTTTATAACCAGGGGCGTATACAGGAATATTCTCTAAAGGAGGGGAGGCTTAACCTTTCTAGACATTCCAACCCCTTGTTACAGGTTCAATTCCTCAAAAATCATAGCTTTTACTTTTCCAGGGGAGGGAAACAACCCTTATAGCCCCCCCCCCCCCTGTATACGCTTCTATATAACCATCTGTTTTTGTATAAATGTAAAAAGCTCAATTATCTGAAATATAATTATAATTCTTTAATTTACAGATATTTTTGATAAAAGTTTTAATTTTATGTATATAAATAATATTTGTCTAGGAGAAGCAGTAAAAAAAACTATATGACTAAAAGTTGTTTTACCTTTTATCTTCTATGTATATTAATTGCTTGTCTGTTTGTCTGTCTGTTTGTATCCAATAAACGTCAAAACGGCTGAACCGATCTGGCTCAAATTGTGTGTGGGACCTAACATGACCCCGGGGAAGGCTCATGGTTGTATGGAAGTATGCCTCCGAAAAAGTCGATTTTCGTTAAAATTTGAAAATCCCCGAAATTTTTTATAAAATCCGCGACCTTTTTCGTTTTTGTTTTTGGATGTTAAGAATCACAAAAAGTTGTCTCCAATAGTTTTGATTTTTGTAAAATTTTATTAATCCACGGAAACAAAATTGTGAATTAAAAGTTGATATAGAAAATGGACGTAAAGCACCCCGATAGCCTAGTAAAGATAAGGTTATAACAGACTCTTTACTTTTGGGTCTATACATCTGTGTAGGTTTGATTTTATGAAATAGAAAATAGAAAAGGTTAAAAGAAATCGAAATTATAAAAATAAAAAAGACTTAATATATTTTAATAAAAATCTGTGTCACTTAAAATTTACCATTCCATTTTTTAACCCGGTTATAGATACTTGTGCTGAGATTAAAAAAAAACTACATTATTTACACCTAAGTGAGGAAGAAGGAGGGCATGCGGCCATGAGCCTGCAATCTCCTGTTCGAACCCAGGTAGTTAGCAGAAACCTGGTTTCTTCAAGTCCCAAGAATCCTGTTTGAGCCCCGCAAAAGACTGTTTGAGCCTAACGAAAGTCTGTTAAAAAATTCTTTCAGTGAAAATTGGCTTAAAAAAAGGAATTTCAAAAAGTAAAACGTAGCAGAATAGATTACATAGCCTTTTAGTTTTTAAATGAAAAACAACGCTTTAAACCTCTTCTTCAGAGTCAAAGGTTTACATTATAAGATTTCACTTAAAAATTTGAGTTTAAGGCAAGAACTCAATGTCACCATCTGCATATTACCCTCCTACATATTAAACCCCCCCCCCCCTTCACTACCTTCTTACCAGGCTATAACTGACTTACTTCCTGTCATAGTTACCGTTACCCCCTTCCAGTCTTCTATTTCCTCTCTAAAGCTGACACCTTCAAACTGGGAACAAGATAGTTTCACCCCACCCTAATGACCATTCAATTCATTCAATCAACATCATAAAAGATTAGGCATCGTTAAGGATCTATTATTAACGATCAAAAATGTTAACGCTCAAAGTTTTTAATGATTATCCACCATTAACAAACCTATTTTATAAGTTTCCATCTTTACAGTCTCATCCTTTGTGTAAGTTTTCCTCTGTTGGGTTTGGTTTGAACAAAGAGACTTTAATCTTGAAGAATAAGATGACTGTAATAAAACTGCTTAATACCAGTTTCACGCTCACAAATATTCTGCAGCAGCTGTCAAATAAACCGCTTAATACCAGTTTTACGCTCACAAACATTCTGCAGCAGCTGTCAAATAAACCACTTAAGACTGGTTTTACGTTCACAAAAATTATGCAGCAGCTATCAAATAGACCGCTCAATATCAATTTTACGCTCACATGAGGGGAGGAAGGCCAGCCACAACAACTTCTCGTCCGAGCCACATTCTCCTCATTTTCTCATCCGAACCACCTCGAAATCCTTGTCCTTCGTTTATTATGTGTTGACAAGTTTCTAATTCTTGAAGATAAAACCATTTGTAACAAATCTGGCCAAGTTAGGGCATAAAATATGGATAAACTAAAGTATTGCCATGATTAAATCATGTTTGAATCTTTAGAGACATGAGAATGATGTCAAACTTTATTTAAGGGTAAAACTTAAAACACTTCTGCCTCCGTAATGGCCTACCTTCGCAATATGAAATAAATAGCAAAATATTTGGCATACCTATGCCTATCATTTTCCCCATGGAACCATTCGGAAAAAATCTATGGTTTTCACTATAATTAAAGTTCTTTAATGTCGGAATTATTTGCTGCATTCTACACCAAGAATATCTGAAAATGCGCGTAAAAAAGGTGAATATTTTTAAGGACATAGAACTCGAAAACTTTAATTCAATTGAAACTATTTTTTTCGATTTACTAAAATTCAATATTTCATTTATGCCCTATTGTAGCTAGGACTAGACACTTTTGAAAATAATATTGGAAGGAAGGGGATTTAGAGGTGGCTCGGACGATAAATTAAGGAGAATGTGGCCCGGACTATGAAATTGTTGTGGCTGGCCTTCCTCCCCTCCTCACATTATCTGCAGCAGCTGTCATATAATCCACTTAAAACCAGTTTTATGGTCACAAACATTCTGCAGCAGCTGTCAAATACGCCGCTTAATACCACTTTTACGCTCACAAACATTCTGCAGCAGCTGTCAAATAAGCTGCATAATACCAGTTTTACGCTCACAAACATTCTGCATCAACTGTCAAATAAACCTCTTAACGTCTTAAAACCAGTTTTAGGCTCACAAACATTCTGAAGCAGCTTCAAATAAACCGCCTAATACCCGTTTTATGCTCACAAACATTCTGCAGCAGCTATCAAATAAACGGCTTAATCCCAGTTTTATGCTCACAAACATTCTGAAGCAGCTGTCAAATAAACTGCTTAATACCAGTTTTATGCTCACAAACATTCTGCAGCAGCTGTCAAATAAACTTCATAATACCAGTTTTACACTCACAAACATTCTGCAGCAGCTGTCAAATAAACCGCTTAATACCAGTTTTGTGATCACAAAAAGTCTGTTTCAGCTGACAACTAAACCGCTTAATATCAGTTTATGCCCGCCAAACATTCCATGCTGACAGCAGTTCTGCATCAGCTGACAGCACTAAACCGGTTAATACCAGTTTGATGATGACAAGCACTCTGCAGTGTAGCTGACAACTAAACCGGTTAATACCAGCTGTATGCTGACAAGCATTCTGCAGTGTAGCTGACAACTAAACCGGTTAATACCAGTTTTATGATGACAAGCACTCTGCAGTGTAGCTGACAACTAAACCGGTTAATACCAGCTGTATGCTGACAAGCATTCTGCAGTGTATCTGACAAAAATATAACTATGTAAAGAAGCTATGTAAGAAATGCACGGGAAAAAAAGTATGAAAAGAAAAACTTGGGCAAAAAACGTCCCTATTTCCTGAAATTCCAAGACTATGGTTTACAACGAAAGCCAATTTCCACGCCAAATTTAGCAATTCTGCGGAATTTGTGAGGAATTCCGCATTTTTGTGGTAACATGAAATTCTGTGCGAAATTTGAATATCTGATACTTTTCCCCAGAAAACATTATCCCGGGACTGCCAATAAAGTCTCAGAATGAAAGATCACATGAATCATAGTACTAAAGAAAATATATCCATGGGAAAAATAAACTAGATAAGCCCTCAAGAAAGTTTATAAAAGTTGAAATGCATAAATAGTACTTTTTGAACAGTAGAAAATGTCGTCTTTACAAGTTTATGTTGATTTCTATTTTTAAAGGGAATCTTCTATTCCAATCAAATAAAGAAAATAAGATCTAAATTCAAGAGGGGCACCAAGCACCCTCGATTCAAGGTTCACACTAAAAGCGCACATACACACACTTAACACTCACACAAACATCTTTTCTTCCTATCCCACCTTACAAAATAAGAAAAGAAGGAAATAGTGAGAAGTATATTAAGTTTAAGATCTAAAGTAGAATGGCATGTTTAGAATAGATTCCTCTTTACTCCTTCTTCTATATACTAATTCTTGCATTCCTCTTTCCTCGTATCTTTCAGTCCTGATTTAATAGTTTTTCGGATCTTCATGATTCCTCCAATTGTAGATATTTATTCTTGTTGTCCTTTGTTTATTTCTCTTCTCTATTCAGACTAAACTAAATATAGAATGTTATAAATGTTGTGAACTGTTTGTTATGTATTTTTTAAAGATATTGTTAGAATTGTGTTTTAACTTATGTTTTGAGCCCCCCCATTTTATCTAAAAGAACACAGAAACTATAGGGGTCCGAAAAGGGTTCAAGAAAATACAAAGTATCATCTAGCAGTTCTAAGTATAACCCGGAGCTAAAAGTACGATATCTAGACTCGTACCGGGCTGGAAGAAGAGAGAAGGTTGGAAGGAGCGTTAAAATCTCCAGTCTGACACAACCCCCTCGATAGAATCCAACTTCTATCCTCTTTCTTCCCTCTCTGTGCCAATGCCCCGCCTACCATCTGATCAATATTTAACTTGATATGCACCCCACAACTTATCAAATAAACTTCACTATAAAATTAACCCAGACCGATTTGTTACAAAATAAAATCGGTTTTTTCTAAAAATCTGGTGATTCTGTAAATCTGTTTATCTGGTTAATCTGTTTATCTGGAAAATATGTTTATCTGGTAAATCTGTTTATCTGGTAAATCTGTATTTCTGTTTATCTGTTTATCTGTTTATCTGTTTTATAGGTTTTATCGGGTTTATCTGTTCACATGTTTATTTGTTTATCAGTTTATCCGTTTATCTGTTTATCTGTTTATCTGTTTATCTGTTTTATCGGTTTTATCGGGTTTATCTGTTTACATGTTTATTTGTTTATCAGTTTATCCGTTTATCTGTTCATACGTTTATCTGTTTATCTGTTTTATTTTTTTATCTGTTTATCACTTCATCTGTTTTCTGTTTATCTATTTCTCTTTTTATCTGTTTTATGTGTTTTTCTGTTTATCTGTTTATCTGGTTAATATGTTTATATATTAAATCTGTATTGTTAATCTGTTTATCTGTTTATCTTTTTATTTGTATATTTGTTTGTATATCTCTATAGATTAGAATAGGATTGGAGTGTATGTATCCTGTCAAGGGTACAGTGTATCTTATATAAATGATAATATAATCCAGAATTCTTTACTTAACACAACTCAGGAACAAAAAAAAATAGTAAACATCTGAAAATATTCGAATATATACTAAAACACAAAATTGCAAAATTACATTTTTCGAAAATTTAGAAAATAAAATTAGAATTTCAGTTTTATATCAATTTCTCGAGACAGAAACATCAGATATAACTTTTATGGGTCGCGATCAAGAGCTAAAGTAATTAGCTTTCAGCCTATACCACCTTTCATTTTTCCTTTACAGTCCCTTTAAGGCTGCATCTGGTTGAATTTAAACTCACTACAAGCGACAATTATGCGTGACCAAGAGTCAAATTTTTAAATATCAAATGCGTACAACGTTCATATTACCAATATGTAGTGATTAAAAAATAAGAATTTGAGATATTTTTGGGAGAAAAGCAAGGCAAAATAAACCTAGATATATTGGAAAGGAGGATGGCTTGAAACATATAAATTAAAAAGACAATAAGTTTATCTCTTTACTAAAGTTTGAAAACTAATCCCGAGTTTGAAGTGAAATTTTCCATCTTAATTTCCCGGGGAAATCTTGATTCAATATTCACCAAGAAAAGAATTCAAATTTTCAACACTCTAGCTCATCTTATACTCTCTAGGGATAAATAGAAACTAAAGGGTTTGAAGAGGGGGGGCGGAGAGATAAATAGAAACTGAAGGTTTTCAAGTGGGGGGCGGAGAGATAAATAGAAACTAAAGGTTTGAAAGGTGGGGGGACGGAATGAATGAAAATAAGGAACAAAGTTGTACTTATAGATGAATATGTTAAACTAAGCATAAAATAGTTGGCACCTTGTTTTTTTTCAGATAGCCAATTGCAATGGAGAATTAACAGTCGAGACCAACAGACAAAAATATAAGGTTAAACAAAATTTCGTGCAGTGGTTTGTTTTATAACTAAAGTTACCATTCGCTAACGATTGAAATTTTAGTAACGCGTTAACGGATGATATTTTAGAATTCGTTTCTATAAAATCAGTTTTAGAACAGGAAGATTTGTTGCACCCCTTTAGAAGATAATAAAACACATTTGGCAGGTTGCTCTTTTCCTGATTTTTCATGTTTTTGGCAAGTTTAAAGATTTCATTTTATATACTTTCTATACCACGGGCAGCCGTATACATTTGAATTTCCGAGTCGGGTTAACCTTTCCGGTCCCAGTTTGTACTGTACCTAGCTTTATGGACAGGACTAGCCGGTGCAACAAGGTTGACGCGGTCAGACTTTATGCTTCATATAGGTTGAATTTACTTTGACTACAGGGGCAGATTTGCATGATACACATGAGATATATTTTCAAAGAGACAGTATTCTTATGCAGGAGTTTCCAAAAAATAATGTCCTTCGGTAATAAGTTCCAACAGTAAATTCGATACAGTCGCTTTTACATATGAAGACAGTTATCAAGTCAAAGTAAAATTGAATTTAAGACTGAAACCTTTTATCATTTCAATCATAACTCATTATTTGAAGGAATATCGTAGACCTTAGATATTTTAAACCATGAATTATGTTACTTAAAAAAATCTAAGTTTGAAATATCAAAAGTTTACACCATCATATTACAAAGATATAGGGAATAAAAAATTTGAGTTTTTGGCAAAGACTTCATTTATTTCTGATACATAATTCTATTCTCAAAACTATAGAAGCTACGAGGTCACAAAGTCCCGTCTGTAATGTCGCCTGAATTTTATTTTCTCGATCCTCCTAGCTGTCTAGTTGCCAATGTCCTTTTATGTATTCTTCTTTATATTATTATTTCCATAATAACTTATAAAAAAGATGCAAGTTTTTAAGAAAATGCTTTATTATATTGTTTGTTACAGATTACTCGCTCAATTCACACAAAAGGGCGTGCAAGTGTAATTTAAAATTTGTATTCTTTAAAACAAACAATATAACATTTGCAATTTATTTTAGAAAATCTTATTTCAGTTTACGATAAAAGAAACTTTTTCTCATCATGTCCCCATTTACAGATAATTTTCTGAAGCTTGCTTTTCCTTTACAGATTATTTCAAACCACTGAACATGAATAGTTCACAATTCTGTCCATTCGAGTGAATCACAAAAAAGCCAAAACTTAAGAAAAAGGAAAATGTTTATAAATAAACGTTTTTAGGGCTGTACTTTCTTTGACCCCTGGAAAGTTTATGAATGATCGGCTGAAATAAAAATATTTTACCTTTTACAACAAAAACATACGTTTGAAACTAAATTTAAATAACATTTATAGATTTAAAGAGACTGTAAAGGAAAAATGAAAGGGGGTATAAGTTATATTTTAAATGTTATCTTTAACCTGTTTCATTTTTAAGATTGATATTTCAATCTTAGATTATTTGATTTAATAGAATTTATAGTTTGAAATATTTAAGGTCTACGACATAGACAAAGATATAGAGATTAGAAAATCAGAGTTTGTGTGAAAGACTCAATTCCTTTTCATGTTTTGTGGAAAACACTGAATTTTTCAACAAATTGTATTGCCAGAATTTTCCTTTTTAAACATACTCAATATAGAAACATTCGATGTGTCTTTATTTTAATAGTTATTGGATTTTTTATCAAGTATACTTTATTTAGAAAAATTCGATGTGTCTATATTTCAATAGTTATTGGATTTTTTATCAAGTCTAAATATAGAAGCTAAACAGAAAGGGCCGTACTCAAAGATATTATAATATACTATAGACAGGTCAGCAAATGTACTGTATTCAAAATAACAAAAACACGGCATTACGACTGATTGATAAATCGATATTTTTTTTTTAATTAATTAAATGAAATATTCAAAACTAAATAAATGTAAACTTTTAAGGCGCTTCGCGGGATTTTCGGTTTAAATAGGCGCATTTTTATAAAAGATAAATATTGAAATCTTTTCAACTTTTATCCTCTCTGGGGTCAAGTGATTTGCCGCCAAAAATGTTGGGGCTGATTGGTTTAGCCGTGTTTACGTTTATTGGATTTACAAACAGATAAGCACAAATATATATATATAGATCACCTCTCGTTACGCAATCCATTATGTGATGTAAATTTCTGTAGTTAAGATTCAGATGTCATGTCCTTTCTACAGCATATTCTAACTTCTTTGTCAGTTTTTCTAGAAAACATATTTGGTAACATTGTGTATTTCCGAACCAAACCGACACAGGGTCTTTCTTCGTTATATGTTATATATGTTTAAAATTAACAAAAACTTATAAACTTGGGCTTTTAGTAGCCTTAATAATGTTGCTCTTTAATGTTGCACCATTATGTCTTCGTAAACTAAAAATGTTTCGGATTTTCCTAAAAATTGTTTTTAAAAAAAATCTAAATTTGTTCAGTTTACCATTTTTTAACTTCTCAAGTATCATGTGAGGTGTGAAGAACTTTACCAAAAATGTGGGCCTGCTCGGTCCAGCCGTTTTGATGTTTGAATTCAATCACAGACAAGCCACAAATATAGATTAGGCTTGCCCAAACACTTTTGCAAAATTCCTTACAAAGACTGGAAATCCAAAAAGGCAATCCCAGTTTTTTCGATGTTACTCGACTTTAAAGTTTCTACTACTAAACAGATACAAAGAAACTACAGTGGTAGCGGACTATATCAATAAAATGAAAACGTTTTTTTTAAAGTTTTGATTGCAAACAAGCTTTTTAGATTTACAATTGTTTACAAGTAATCAAAAACAAGCTTTTTTAATTGAGAGCTTTTCTTGGCTATTATGGTTCGGTGTATTGATGCTGTTTAACAGCTTCAAATGAATCTAAATTTAAGTCGGAAGTCGTCTTCATTATTTTGATATATTTGCCTACCACTGTGTATTAGTACAAAGAAATTCTTTTGTCTATAAGATTTTTTTTTGATTATCAATATACGTCGAAATAGTTTCCCTTGTTCTTTTATAATGAAAAGTTTGGGGGAAACTTTAAAAGTTATAAATCCATGTAATCCAAGGTAAAACCTACATCATGGTTTCTGAAATAAAGAAAAGTATTGTGTATGAAAGCGATATGTTTGAAAAATTGTATAAAATACTTTTAATTTTGATATTTGGAGCTTCAACTATTTTACCGAACATAATTTATAATTAATAATAATCCCCTTATTTGCCATCTTTTTTTTTGTTACCATGCTTCCCCGCCATACTTTCCCGTCAATAAAGAGAAGAAAATAAGGAAGGAAAAGGGAAAAAAGAGAAGAATAATAAGGTTTTATATGAGGGGATTGTTTATAAGTACTAGTGTACTTACTTAATTTGCTGAGATTTGCAGTACAGTGTACACACTATCACTACAAAGCCGGAGCTAGTTCACTAGGTGTTTCTCGCTCGAGATACTAATATGAACTGAAATAATTGTTTAATATATTGTGAAGGGTACATGATTGACAGTCGAAAGGTCGGACTGTATAATATTTTTTGGTTATTTGAGCTACAGACCTATACAGTGAGATCCATAAAAGTAAGGAACATGAAGACGATTTGTTTACTATCTCTTGTGTTTTTGATGTTGTATTTAGCAAATAGCTTAATCAAGTGCTTAAAAACCAACTTATTAAGTGAAATGGGTCTCTGAACACTGGACAACTGCTGTGTTTCAAGTTGATTGAACTATTTAAAAACATAACTGTAGAGTAAAAACTGGATGTATAATGCTAACGTATACCATTAAAGTTTATGTATATTCAAAATCCTCAACCTTGATTAGGGTTAAGTTTGTACACTGGGAAAAATAAAGACTGTAACACTGGGTCATGTCGTGTCTTGAAGTTTAAGTCCGTATTCTACTGCATCTTTGTAAAATGTAAGGGTATAAAGAAAAAAAAAGAAAATTAGAATTTATATGAAAATTTTGCGCAATTTGAATAATAATGCCAGACTTGATTATCTATCGTCTTTAATTTTTTATTATTGCTGAAAAAGTAAAATAAGACATTTATTGAACTTGAAAAATTAGCATTTGTACTGTATCACGGTGATTGAAAAGATTGCCATTAAAGACAAAAGTTTATTTGCACAAATAAGTGATTATGAAATTATTTAATATATAAACATCTTATCTTTGAATTAATTCAGTCTGCATCAGCCATGCTTCCCTCTCTTGGATTAGGAAAATATAGATAAAACTTTTTGGAATTAATCTCCAGAATTTGAAAATTATAAAGTATTCATATTTCTGTAGCAATTAATTTCAATGATGTCCCCAGCTATAAGCCTATAATTCAAGCAAAAGAATTAAAACCAAACTCTAAGAAGTTTATTTTGATTTCAACTATACAGGGTGTTTCTCTACAACTGATATTTTTGATATCGGTTGTAAAGAAACACCCTGTAAATTTATATATGGACTTTATAACATACAGGGCTACCCACAAAGGATAAGACTTCAGAGACGACTGCTCGGAATTCATTCTGTCTTTTTCTTCAATTCCCAGTATCCTGCTGAACCCCGTTTCATCTTTTCCAACCCGTTTCATATAAAGTTCAAAACTTATTTTAGTATTATTGTCCAAAATCAACTTTTAGGTAAGTTTAAACTTTCAGGTCGTCTTTCTTTAAAGTCTCATCCTTTATAGATAACCCTGCAAGATATTAGCTAACAATATTTTCATTGGCTCTGAGTTCAACCCTCGTGCAAATCCAGCCAAAACGCTGGTCATCACTTTTTGTGTTTTTACTTTTAAAATCTCGAATAATGCCCCCCCCCCCATAAAAATAGCTTCAACGTAAAAATGTTAAATCTATATTATTCTAAACCCCAGGATTGCTCCTGTTGGGTCCTGTCTATGGTGTAAATATACTTGGTAAGCAAGCACATTAATCAAATTAACAAAAGCTACAAAATATTGTGATTTTACATTCCTACGGTGGTATGCGATTATATCCATATAATGAAGACGACTTTCGATTTCAATTTCGATTTATAATATAAGTTTTTAAAAAGCATGGATACGCAAAAACATAGAAGTCAAGAGAATATGTCAATTAAAAAAACTTCTCTTTAATTACTTGTAAACTTTTAGTTCGAAAAAAGCTTATTAATAATTAAAGCTTAAATAAAACGTTGTCTTCATTATATTGATATAATCGCATAGATTAATAATACTACAGATAGAACACTAGATGCCGTCTTTTCAAGATTTAGGGTTTATTCGTTTACAAAAACCCTGAGTCAGAATTACAATACAGAGAGAGACAGCATGCGCATAACTCATTTGAGCCTCTGCCTCAGGGTTATTGTGAATGAAAACCCCCTAAATCTCGAAAATACAACATCTAGTGTTCTATCTGTATTGTTTTCAATCTATGCATAATCGCATTAAAGGTAGTGAAGATTTAATTTCACGAGATCCGATATTTCTAAGTTGGTATAACCGAATTACAACCTTTTGTCTGATCATGAGATATCTTTAATATATAATCAATTTACATCTAGTAAAACTAGATCTGCCTCATGTATCCATTATCAGACCAAAGGTTTTTAGAGTACCGTTGTGAATCTAATATGCTATTATAAAAAAAGGCAAAAGAAAATTTCAAAAATTTCAATTTTTTTGTTCAACTTTTTTTTTGACTAGGTGGCAGTCCTCTGGCGACTGACGAGCCTCCGTTTGAGAAGCTTGACCACAATGTTCAGCCTGATGAAAGATGGGGAGCTGCTGGTCAGCGTCCTTATCCTACCAATGCCTGGTGGACCAACCTAGGTATAACAAGTCAGACTAAAAAACGGACCGATCTCACGTAAACCTTAAAGTAAATTGAACATAAGATTTTTCAATCATAACTCCGGTTTTAAACCCTTCTGATTGAGCTCTTTTTGTCTAATATAGATTAAGAAAGGTTTTTTTTCCTTCGAGTGTAATACATGTATGTTCCTAGTCGAACTTTTGAAGGAAGCTAATAAAAACCAGACCTCTAACTTTAATGATTACGGTGCAAGGGAGGCCTTACAAAAAAGTTTAAAAAGTCAGAAAAATGTTGAAAAATACTAAATTTTACTTTTGACAAGTATTAAAATGTGATACATATTATTACAATCATGTTTCAAGAGCTTTTGAAATAAGTAGATTTTAGATCTATAGCTTAGTTAATAAAAAAAGTGATTTACTGTTTTTGATAATTTGATTCACCAACAAGTCGTTTGACCGTCCATTGCCATTTTAAATGCTTAAAAAATAGCGTCTATCCAGTTATAAAGGAATTGAGTCTTTGGAACAAAATCAAATATTTAAACATCAATATCTTTAGAACCCGATGTTGTAAACCTTTGATATTTCAAACTCAGATTATTTGATCTAACAGAATTCACAGTTTGAAATATCTAAGGTCTGCAACATTTGGTTCCAAAGATATAGTGATTAGAAAATCAGAATTTGTGGCAAAGACTCAATTCCTTTAGACCTAAACCTTTGGATATTTTTTTATTGATAACCCTGAAACATAGAACAGAATTGCGAAGAAGATGTAGGTAGTAGGCATTGTTGCGGCTGGTTCAAATACCTTGTATCAACGAGATCCAGTTGAACAAGATGGATGTTAAATTTTATCTGATGAGAGGCCATGCATGAAAAGTTTTGAACTAGTTGTAGCTAGTTAGCTAGTTACAACTATATATTCCGTTCACGGTTCATACTTGTCCATCTTAGTAAACCCAATTTATACCAATGCACAAATCTACGAAAATTTGCCAAAAATAATTAATAAGATTCTTTATCGTGATTGTTTAGTATTTGGATCTGGTGAAAACTTAGCAAATCCTATGCCTTATCAAGTAAAAACTCTTGATGATGGTGTTCATGTATCATTCTCGAACAAGGTAAAATTATGTTTATGAAAAATGAATATTATTCTTTATATTTACATAACGTGTCGTGTCACTCTCGTGGAAAGCAAGTCATCGCCACACCCTACAATTCATCGCCATACCCTACAATTTTGACATATGTTGTAATTTTATCACATTCAGTACATCCACATCAATCATGTTGGATAAATTATCACATACAGGACATCCACATCAATCATGTTTGATAAATTATCACATACAGAACATCCACATCAATCATGTTGGATAAATTATCACATACAGAACATCCACATCAATCATGTTGGATAAATTATTGGGCTTGCATTGGATGAGCAAAGATGGGATTAAAAAGATTTCTGGGTCGAGCGCTAAGGTTGGAGGAAAATGCTAAATATGCTTTAATAGTTAATATTTAGTTTAAAGTTTAGCTCAAGGATTATGGAATCCCAACTGGAAAAGACCGGGATCGGAATTCGTTTTCTTAAATGTTGCTTTTTACTTTACTATAAAATAAGACCATCTTTTGTGTTGCCAACTACGTGGATGTTTTTAATTGTATTAAGAGATTTCATGCAAAGCAAGTATGATCACATGGTGAGGCGGAACGGGTCGACACTTTTTCCAATGTATTCCATACCCCTTGGTTTAGATTCAAGATTGTTTTTAAAATAAATTTTATTTCTGAGGTTGTTGAGGCAAAATACATTTTCATGGCATTTGTACCAAATATTATCATTACTGCAATGGAAGGGATGGGATCCAGAGTCTTGAGGTAATTTAGTTTTTTTTACCATTTTTCAAATCTCATTTCCAATACTTTTTATTACATGGAATTTTCTATTTAAAAGAGAGGAATACCGATTCACAAAGGTACCCTTTAAACCTTTATCTGATCAATTTTTCTAAAATATCGTATTTGCCACTCTTCAGATACATGAGGCTCACTTACAGTTCCTTGAAGAAGGTTGAGTTAATTACTAGCCCCGTTCTTTCGTGAATTCGCTATTAAAGATCTAATTTCTTAATTATCAAAGTAAGAAAGTTCCCATCAAATCAAGTAAAGTGGTTGTTAAAGTTGAAATATTTTTCTCCTAGCTTAGCTTTACTAGCATTTTATTTTTTTTTCAAAATTTTGGGGCTAAGTGTATGAAACTTTAATCCGACAGAATTGATTTAAATTAGTTAAAATGTATTTAATTTAATTCCATGTCTCAGAAAGTTTAATTCAATTTCGAAAAAAAATATCCGATTTCTGATTGGTTTTCAGTCTGAAGGCTTTACCAATGAGAGAGAATCTAATCAGGCGACAGTTGAACATTTAAAAGTTTCAGCTTGAGCTAAACTCCATTTAAAAGATCCCACCTCCTCCGGCTGTGGGACTTTAATCTAAGAAATGTTAGATAAGGAATTGCTGAGTTTGTTTACTCTAGACTAAATAAAGTTTCCTTAAATCAATCCAAAGGAAATTTATTTGGAAAGATTTAACATTTTTCTCAGAAACTATTACTATAAATTAAGCAAAATAAAAGTAAATTTTTTTATATGAACTCTTGCATACTCTCACTAGAAGATGATGATTTATTTGGTGTATTTTCTTAAAGTAAACTTCCCAAATGGCATTTTCAAATTTTATTAAATGTGTCATTTGAGACTGAAACAGGAAATATGTCTTATGTATTTCAAATTTTTTAATTCTGTTGATCAATTTAATTTAAATATGAATTAGCAAAGGTCTACGCCATCAGGATGCAGTTAAAGGGATTATGAAGATTATAAATATATAATTTCTTTGCCTCTTATAGATTATTGTAGATTTGGAAAGTTCCTACTTGGGTTAAAGTGTTAACTGTGAAAATTAGAATTAACATGAAAACTGGTATAATTTCATTCCACAGTTTTCTGGAGACCACTGTAGTTTCAAATATATATGTTAAGTGCATGGGATCCCCTGTCTGTAACAATGGCCTATGACAAAGTTGAATTCCCATTTGTCCGAGGATCTCCATATATTACAGCAAAGGTAAGGAAAATTTCTATTTAATTTCAGAAAAGCTATCTTTTTAAAGGGACTGTACACTGTACACGTTGTTTTAAAGGGACTGTACACTATACACGTTGTTTTAAAGGGATTGTACACTGTACACGTTGTTTTAAAGGGACTGTACACTATATACGTTGTTTTAAAGGGACTGTACACTGTACACGTTGTTTTAAAGGGACTGTACACTATACACGTTGTTTTAAATGGACTGTACACTATACCCGTTGTTTTAAAGGGACTGTACACTGTACACGCTGTTTTAAGGGGACTGTACACAGTACACGTTGTTTTAAAGGGACTGTACACAGTACACGTTGTTTTAAAGGGACTGTACACTATACACGTTGTTTTAAAGGGACTGTACACTGTACACGTTGTTTTAAAGGGACTGTACACTGTACACGTTGTTTTAAAGGGACTGTACACAGTACACGTTGTTTTAAAGGGAGTGCACACTGTACGCGTTGTTTTAAAGGGACATTACACTGTACACGTTGTTTTAAAGGGATTGTACACAGTACACGTTGTTTTAAAGGGACTGTACACAGTACACGTTGTTTTAAAGGGACTGTACACAGTACACATTGTTTTAAAGGGACTGTTCACTGAACACGTTGTTTTAATGGGATTTACACAGTACACATTGTTTTAAAGGAACTGTTCACTAAACACGTTGTTTTAAAGGGACTGTTCGCAGTACATGATGTTCTAAGTGACCCTCCATTTGTAGAATGGCATGTAATAGATATAGTAACAACGCCCTTATCTTTGAAACCTGAACATACATATATATGTTTTATTATAGTCACCTGCAACCGTGTTATCGGTTAGTTTAATCTTTACCTGTACCTTTATACCAAAATATAATTAGTTGAATATAGACTCTGTTTACGGACGGTTAGAACTACTCGAATAGAGTATAGTACAATAGATGGCAACGTAGAATTTGTACACTCTGAGTACAGCTGTATTCTTACGTCACAAGTGTCAACAGTTTTATGTGTCCGACAAAGTTAGTATAAATAGTGATAATTTTAGAATAAAGTGCTTATATTCCAGTAAAATAAGTGCAATTTTATGTTTTCTTTAGTTTCTGTTTTTACACTTTATCATTTAATCTTGGAAAACATGTCAACTAATGTGAGAGAATTTCGTTTTCCTTGTTCTATTTGACACTTGTGACGTCGTGTATGATTGGTCCATTTCTCTGTTGCCACCCATTATACTTGATAATCTATTTGGAACTACCATTGCTCAGTAGAGAGGATAGAGATTGATAGCTTTGTGTGTGGATAGATAAACACTTAGATCTAACCAGTGTTTGGGAGAAGGGATAGTGTTTGATAACTTTGTGTGTCGATAAATACATACTAAGACCTACCAGGGTTCAGTTCGTTCAGTAGAGAGGATAGAGTTAAATAACTTGTGTGTGGATAAATGTACACATATAGAGAAATATTAAAGTAAGGCATATATCAATACGATTGATAGTAGTTCCTCTTTAAACATTTTACTAATCCAGGATTACAGAGCTGTCCGCATCTCATCTGCAAAACCGCGCATTTTGCGAATAAATATATATTTTTAAATACATATATAAACAAAAGACATTTTCTGGAAGTCAAAGAAAAAAATATGTTTGAATCAGCTGTGATTGGTTTCTCCCATCGATGATTAGATAACAGTTTAAATGGTACTACTATGTATTAAGAATGCCACTAAAGAAATGGAGAGTCCATTAAAACTTTATCTTGTAGACTCTTAAAGAAACATTACATATTCTAATTTTTTCTTATTTGAAGTATTCTGGTAAAACTCCTATTCTGGCAAGTACACATGCTGTTATCAGCGTGAATGGTGAGGCAGTTGGAAGCCAGATCACGTAAGTATAATTCTGTTCATTTAATAAAAATGAAAATTCATAAAATTTTTAGTCAAGTGTTAAATTTGTTTACTTTAGAACAACATTAAATACACATAAAATTACTTAAAAGTTTTCCTTTTACAATTTTTTGTCACAAGTGCAGTAAACACATTTTACAATAATGATTTCTTAGTGGGAACAAGTTTGATGTTGATTTGAATAACGGCCAGCACTGGATGGTATATACAAGTTCAGATGTTAGCTTTTACGTCAACAGTGACAGCCTTTCAGCATCTGGACCATTTACTGGAACTCTCCGGTAAGTGTCAACAATTATGTCTCATTGCAGAAAGATTCTAGATCATGGCATAGCAGATCTGAACAAAAAGCTTGACCTTTCTGTTTTGATATAAATCTTTAATTCTTGAAAAATTTCAATATGAAAGCCAAATAAAATTAAAAAGAAACACAAAATTTGTGAACGTAGAAGGCTTAAAAGAACATAAAAATAAATCAAATTTAAATGACTCTAAAAAAATCACTCAAACCCTATAATAATAACCCTCTGTTTAGAGTTGCTTGTGTTCCCCCAGGAGAGAACTCTGCTGACCTAGATGCTCATGCCGGGTCTATACCCATTGGAGGAGAGGTAATTTAGCATCTTTATTCTAGGTCTGCATACGTTGGGGGAAAAGTAATTTAGCATCTTTATTCAGTGTCTGTACCTGTTGGAGGAGTGGTAATTTAGCATCTTTATTTAGAGTCAATGATTTAGTTTAAAAGCAGATCTTCATAATATATAATACAGTGTGGCTACACAGTAGCTACCTGTTTCAGTTTTAAAGTATTTAAACTCAGTTTCGGTGTAAGCCAAATTATTAAGCTTTTCAAACATTTCATTTTCCCACATTAAAGTGATAATGCTAATGATGAAACTGAAGGTTCTAACACTGTTTCCCAGGTGACAGCTGAATCTGCTGGAGATACTGCAACTATCACATTTACCTGGAAACTGGAAGGATCCGGAGAACCTCTCATCATGGCTCTGCCTCATCATATGGATATCCTACAATCACCTCAAACTGGTGGAATCAGGTCAAGAATTAGTCACTGTTGGTACTAGAATAGGGTAGGTAATCATATTATTAAAGCTGTTGTCCGTTGCTTGTGGTAAGTAAATGCATCGTTGGGAATGCCAGAGTTCACTAGCTATGAGTTCTTCACCATTAATTGCGTTGAAGTGGACTATAGTGATGTCATGTCTGCACATCTTTTCTGCACTATATACAGAGTTGTTTTTGTTTCCTCTGTTTTCCCACTGTATTAACTATTTGGAATAATTATATTTTTTTACAATGAAGAGAGTGTTTGCTTTAAATTTTATCTCCAAAGTTCTTTAGTAAATTATGATTAGTGTTCTTCATAATTCTGATTTTAGGTACAATACCATCAAGGGAGATATGACTGGAATAATAGGCTCTGTGTGGAAAATGACTGAAAGATTAACATCTATACAGTGGGATGCACCAAGAGGAGTTGCACCTAAATATCTGGATGCTGTTAGGTAAACTCAATTGGGAACTTTTGAATGAACAGAATAAACTAAACCTGTTATCTCCTGGTTTCTGCAGATTAGTTGTCCTCACTTGGTTAACATTTTGGATTAGATTATGAAATGGGAGATTGGCAATTGTAAAGAGAGAATGAGTTTAGCTTAAATTCTCGTTCTTTTTTGTTTCTAGCGCATAAATCCACTAAACACTTACGTGAAGAAACGAAAATTTTTAATTTTAAAATATGAAAACAAGGCTATCTCGGTCAAAACTGCTTAGTGCTGTTGTGAATCTTTTAAAATTACACTGACAATTCCTTTAAATTTAAAACTTTACAATTTCAGAGATGCTTTGAAAGCAGATATCGGAATTCAAGTTGTTGCTGGGGATCCATACTTTGGGGGAAAGGTATGGTATCTTTAGTCGAAATATGTATTTATGTATATATGTGGTATCTGGCGAGGGAAGGAAGACCAACCACAACAATTCCTAATCCAAGCCACATTCTCCTTATTTTCTTGCCCAAGCCACCTCAAAATCCTTGTCTTTTCAAAATATTTGTTTTAAGTATATTTTTTGAGTATCTGTCCATATTAGGGAAAAAATGAAATACTGAATTTTCTTTTACAAATTTTAAATTTGTGAAAAAATGTATATGCTCCCAAAACGATGTTCTACAAAAGCATCTGTCTGCAGTAGCCTTTTTTTGCGTAGAATGCCGCAAATTATTATAAAATTTTTATCAAAACAACTGTTTCATCCAGCCAAATTGCAACAAAATTAGATATATTTAACTAAGATCATAAAGAGTGAAAAAAGGCAACAAGACCGTTTTTGAGGCAACTTGACAAACTCAAGAATGATCAGTCTTAGCATCGTCAGTACTTTTGCTAGTAAAAAAAAGAAAAAAATTTCGATTCTAGGAAATGGGAACCCTTGCCCGTCTTGCCTTGATTGCTGATGAACTGGGAGAAACTGAGTTGGCAGCCACCTATCGAGAGAATATTAAGAAGGCCATGGAACCCTGGCTAGCAGGTAGGAGTTGAATAGTCTAGGGGCAGGGGGCGAGGGGCAGGAAGCAACCGGTTTGGTATTGATTTGATTTTTCCGGAACAGCTAATTTTTTGGAAAAAGAAAAATCTGGTTTGAAGTTTTCAAATAATTTACATTCAGTTCCAACTTCAGTAATATAGATAATGATGGGCATCATTTGAGGCCAAGTTTAAATATGAAATCAAGAAGTAGTTACAATGTCTATAAAGGCGGAGGGGGTCATCGATGAAAACTTTTGCTTTCGGATGCTGTTATAACCTTCAAAAGTAGACCTAATTAGCTCAGAAAAGAATCCAAGGATCCTTAAATTACAGATCTATAATTGAGCTCTGTTTTATTCCAAAATATCGATACAACCACAGATTTTTCTTCTCCTTATAGGTTAGACTGTAATCTAAAACTCTCTCAACATTAGTACATGATTTAAAACAAAATATTATACTTGGGACTATGTTGTAATTTCATGTAACATCATATATATTTGTTGACTTTAAAAGTCACTATAATAAAACAAAGATATCTGTAATGGATATTTCTAACATTTATTTTAAAAAATGAAAGTTTTGAAATATTTGCATAAGACTGAGTAAAATTGGTTGGTTAAAAATGAACAAAGAAAACTATTGACGAACATCAGTTGGAACATATTTGTAGACTGTAGAGCTTCATGATGGTGGTACAGATCATCAGGAACTGGAACAACAGGTTTCCGCTCACCCCAGGCTTTGGATAAGGAGGGGGAGAGATCGCAGTTCTATCACTTTTGAATATGAGGGAATGCGTCTCAATGTTCGCATGATAATTTTGGAACTCTTGGAACAATATTGAGTCCAGGCTTCATGGATAAGGAGGGGGAGAGATCGCAGTTTTATCATTTTCGAATATGAGGGAATGCGTCTAAATGTTCACATGATAATTTTGGAACTCTTGGAACAATATTGAGCTGGATGTAAGCATCGTCTGTTGATAGCTAGGTATCTGCAATCTGCAATCACCATGAAGGAGCCAGGGTTGCTCCCTGAGACGGAGTTGTGATCATCTCCAGTGTTTCAATCTGACTGCCGGGCTGGGATGTGTAGAGGGGTGAGGGTGGGAACGAAGGAGCGAGGGTGACATGTGGGTGCTTCATGGCGGAAATAGATAAACACGTCTTGAGAATAGTCAACGGCATCTGAGTCGGTAAAATCGTCTTCCTTATATTATGAATTTGTGTTAACAATATTGTCTTAAAAAATGGCCATTTAAATCTTAAAAGCTCAGTCTGTCTGGTAGATTGTTAAACAATGTTTTCTTACATTTCCATTTTCATTTTTTATATTTTTAGGAACAAATTCAGATCATTTCACGTATGATCAAACCTGGGGTGGTCTTATAACCATCAATGCAATGAATGACGGGGGTGCCGATTTTGGACAGGTAAGTTCAATTGTGACCAAGTTAGTTCGATTTTGGACAGGTTAGTTAGATTTTGGACTATTTAAATCGATTTTGGATGAGTTAGTTTGACTTTGGATAAATTAGTTCGATTTTGGACAGGTTAGTTCGATTTTGAACAAATCAATTCGATTTCAGACAAGTTAGTTCAATTTTGGACAAGTTAATTCAATTTTGAACAAGTGAATTTTATTTTGAACAAGTTTGTTGAATGATGGACAATTTAGTTTGATTCTAGACAAGTTAGTTAATTTTTGGACAATTAAATTGGATTTGAACAAGCTATGTTCAGTTGTGGACAAGTTAATTTGAGTAAAAGTTTAGCTAGACAAGGACAGATCAAGATGATTTTGGACAATCTAGTTCCATTTAGATGTTAGACAGTATAGTTGGGGTTTGGACAGGTTAGATACATTCTAGACAAAAGTAGTTGAATTTTGGACAGGTGAGATAGATACATTCTTTTGGACAGGTTAGTTAGAATTTGGGACAGGTTAGTTAGCTTTGGACAAGTTAGTTAGATTTTTGGACAGGTTAGTTAGATTTTGGACAGGTAAGTTAGATTTTGGATGAGTTAGTTAGATTTTGGACAGGTAAGTTAGATTTTGGACAGGTAAGTTAGATTTTGGACAGGTTAGTTAGTTTGGACAAGTTATACACATTCTTTGACAAATGTAGTTGGATTCTAGTTGGATAGTTGGTATAGTTGGATTTTGAACAAGTTAGATACATTCTAGACAAATGTAGTCTGATTCTAGACGATTATAGTTGGATTTTGGACAAGTTTGTTTGATTTTGGACAAGTCTAATACGTTCTTCACAAATATAGTTGGACTTTGGCAAGGTTGAAATAGATTTTTCAACAACAAACAACATAATCCTTGTTATACTTCTTAAAAAGATCTGAAAACTTTAAAGTAAAGGGCTTTTTGCAGGCAATTAACTTTTACAAGGTTTTATACAGTTTAAACGTTAATTGAAACATTACTGCAGCAATAGTTTTTAACTCTACAGCAGTGCAGTGCAGGCATTTGGAAATAAAATCTTGGAATAAAAATTATTCCTAAAGGAACTGTACACGTAATAACGTCTGAGCCTCCATTAAAAGATACCCTTATCTGATCAAATAAAATCCTTTATTCTCTATATAAAAATTGATCATTTGTGTTTTGGGTTCTCTTTAAAACCGACCTGCGGATTTTTCAGCAGAGACAAGGTGGAAAATCTATCTTTTTTCAAGATAGAATAACGACGATTTCTTCTGTTTTGTTAATGAGATAAAGTTTTAAGGGTACGTACATACGTACATACACCCATACGTACATACGTACTACGTACATACGTAGAGCTGGGAATTTGGTATGCCTCATATTATGTTACTTTTTTAATAGATGGTCACTTCAAACATAAGAACAAAGTCAAAACTGACCCCCTGAGTATCTGTCCATATTAGGGAAAAAATGAAATACTGAATTTTCTTTTACAAATTTTAAATTTGTGAAAAAATGTATATGCTCCCAAAACGATGATATACAATATTTCAGGGGTTGTATAATGATATACAATATTTCAGGGTTGTATAATGATATACAATATTTCAATATTTCAGGGGTTGTATAATGATCATCATTTTCACTACGGATACTTCATGTACGCAGCTGGTGTTGTTGCGAAGGTAAAAATCTAAATTATAAAAGAAAAATTATGAAATTATAAAAGAAAAGTAATATGATAACAGTGGCATATCCCTCAAATAGATATTTTCTACTTCTACCCAGTGTTGTTATTACGGGTAACATAGCTGTAACTCAAACCGTATGTTTATTGAAAGCTCCCTTCCAGCTCTAGCTCTCAATGATATATTAACAAAAGTCATGCTTAACTCTACAATTCAATTCAGAATATGAATGACAACACTGAAGTCATTTGATATTGCACCAATTTACACCCAACCCCTAACCCTACCTTATTCCTCCATGCTAAGAGGGCAATGTCATATTCACAAAGGTACCCTTGAAAGCTTTGTCTGATCAAATATGAATTACATATTAATGTTTATAATTTTTTTTATGAGTTATTATTTTCAATTATTTATCAGTTAAAGGTTTTAAGGGTACCGTTGTAAATCGGACTTGGATTGAAGGGTCACTTGAAATTAAGCTAACATTCCCTTTAAGTTCTTGAATCTACTTGTAGTAACACCCTTTATTCTGCACCTGTACCTGTACCTGTACCTGTACCTGTACCTGTACCTGTACCTGTACCTGTACCTGTACCTGTACCTGTACCTGTACCTGTACCTGTACCTGTAACTGTACCTAATACACTGTACTGCAAATTTATTATACTGCAGGCTGATCCTGCATGGGCTGAGAAATGGCGAATTCCACTTTTTCATATTCTTCGAGATATTGCAGATCCATCTGGAGCTGATCCGCATTATACCCTTGCCAGGTTAGTAACGGGACTATTATACTTCATGAAATAAGTTCAGAAAAACAAAAACGCAGTCACTTAAAATAAGTTGCTGATGCGCATATAATAAAGAAGATGTTTCATCCATTAGGGTTATCTGATATCCTATATATAGAATATAGAAACCATTAAAAATATATATATGATAATAAGCCAAATATACATTTGTAATAAACACAAACAACCAAAATAGATTATTTTTTAAATAACAGGGACGCTAAAAATCCAGCTGCATTGAAAAGGGTTGAGAAATATTGCAAAATCGCATGGCTTTACTAATCGGTATTTTACTGTAAACATTTTTCCCGAAAATCAGGCCTACTTGTAATTTTATAATTTTAAATAGCCATATAATATACGGGGACAGTTTTATAGAGCTCCATATATTTATTCAATTAAAAAAGTAAATATCTGCAGCAAATTCCATATAGTAGTTTAAGAAGACGACATTCCGAAGTTCTGGGTTAAACTGTAGGATAAGGTTCTGTTTGCAAAACATGGCGTCTAAGAATGTTTAAGTTTATTTAGAGCTTAATTGATTTCAATTGAATCTAAAGGGTTGATACCTTTTTATTAAGATAGCACTTAGCCACTTAAAAATAACTTGATCCGGCGCAAACTTTGAAATGGAATTTAATTTCAGGGTAATCTTAAATAACGCCCAAGGGCTACTGTTTTGGGTGTGAAAAATCGAATTTTTAACTTTAAAGTATAAGTAAGCGTAATTTCTCGAGTGACCCTCCATGCAAAGATGATTTACAACAGTACTTTTAAAAGCCTTGTCTGATCTAGTATCAGTTGGATATCCATGTTTTTGCTTCTTTAAAAAGCTTAATATCATTTGCGGGTTCTCTAAAAAAGTGCTTTGTGCATTTCTTTTCTTATACATGCGACAGTATTCCAGCTTAAATATCTAATATCGAAAACGCCTTTTTGTGATATTTTTCAAATGTGGTCTACCATTTTTGTATTTTCAAAATTGACGGGGATTGCGAAATAGACAAATTTCGATTTATTTAACAAATCAAAATTGTCTTAATAACTAATATCTTCGTCAATTTTTAAGTTACAAGAAAGATACACCACTTCATGAAAAACTCGTCAGGCATACAGCCTAGGTTTTTTTTACTTTCTTTGCCATGCATTAAATATCAGAAATCAAAGACGACTTTCAATTCGTCTCTCAATTCCCATGTTTATTGTGACACCCTGTACGAAGCAATGGAGAAGTTATTAGAATTAAACACCTTCCGAGTCAGAAAAACGACAGTATCTTCCAAATTTCTTATCAGATATTAAGGTTTCAAGGGTATACCTTGAAAATTGGGCATTGTCATCTTTGCATTATGGGTCACGTTAAATTACGCTTACAGTCCCTTTAAATTATCCCTTTTATTTTTTCATTGGTACATAATTTTTACATGTGCAAGGGGTAGACAACATTAATTACGTAATATACATTTTTGCAGGTGTTATTTAAAGTTAGACCGGGGAAAAATTGAAAAATTCAGAAAGAGATATTAAAGAAAGATGCAAAAAAAGGTGGCTTAAATGGGGGGGGGGGGAACAGACTTACTGCGCGGGCACAGATTATAATCAAAAGTATTGAACTCTTGTTAATCAGTTTCCTACTCAAATTAATCTCTCTAGAAGAAGATGGTTTACTTGGTTTTGCCAGGAATAGTCTTTATGTAAAACTAGTTTTAGCAGCATGAAAGTTGGTCTTTTACAGGGTGTCCCAAAAAACATGGGAATTCAGTGACGAATTAAATATCGTCTTTGTTATGAATTAGCAATGTAATACCTAATTTCAAAAGCCATATTATTATTATGTCTGCTAGAGTTTTTTTTATGAAAAGGGTAAAAGATGTGTAAAGATGTGTCTATAATGTCTCCGCAAGATGAACAGTGAAGACGGACAAGTTTACTCTTTTTGTATACTGCAATTATCTTGTTTTACTAAAAATAACCATATGCAGTCAAAACATAAACAAAAAAATGTGAATATAGCAGACGAAACTCTTAAAGATTACAGCTTTCTCAGTATAGGTATCGCTATACTAAATCAAAGAATTATTTAAAAAGACGATATCGAATTCGTCACTGAATTCTCATGTTTATTAAGACACCCTGTTGTTTAAATGAACCGAACTTGTGAGTGTACTCGTCTAATCTATTTTTTATCTCTAGGTGCAAGGATTGGTATATGGGACACTCCTGGGCCAGTGGGATCACAGAGTTTGGAGACGGACATAATCAGGTTCAGAGCTCTTCTGTATATCTATCTTATATATCTGTGTCTCTATCCTATCTATACATAGTCCACAAAAGACTATACATCTGAGAGTTTCAGGTCGTTTTTAAAGTTTCATCTTTATGTTAACCCTGTATTTCAATAATCACGAAGTTAGCATATTAGAGCTGGGAACTTTAGAATGGTGGATATCAGGATTAATGCTTAATCCTCTCTTTTTGCTAACCTCGAGACTAACATAACCTCGAGATTATGTTAGTCTCCAGAGCTGAAAACTTTAGAATGGGATATCCTTAATCCTGATCGGATAATTAATCTGGAGATTAAAAATGAGAGGAGAACAAGCAAAATTTAATCTGGATATTAAGAAAAAGAGTGGATTAAGCATTAATCCCGATATCCACCATTCTAAAGTTTTCAGCTCAGATTAAATATCTAATTCAACAAATTTGATTCTAGGACCGCCAGATTTGTTCGTTTTCTTGACTGGAAGGGCCTTCACTTAATTTCTAACACATTTATTTAATAATGCATTAGTTGAAATTAGTTTAAAAAGAATTTTAAACGTATTATCACATATTTTTCTTCACCGATTAATTTACAAAATGGCCGACAACAAATTATTTATTTGTTAGAAATTGCGGAGGTCTTTCATTAAATAAAAATTATTTTTAAGACTGTCATTGGTCAATACAATTTACGAACTATATTTTTGAACTTTCAATTGAGAAAACAATATACGGATATCCAAAGAGAGAGAAAAAGAGTGGATTAAGGACTAAAATTAAAAATTTCCACAGTGGGTATTCGGATTAAGCAGTCGGGATTAAAGGTTATTCATTCTAAGATTCCCAGCTCTGCTTGCACTATCTTTAATTGTTAGTAATCCAAGGTTTAGTTTAATATCTTTACAAGTTAGTAATCTAAGGTTTAGTTTAATAACTTTACATGTTAGTAATCTAAGGTTTAGTTTAATATCTTTAGATGTTAGTAATCTAAGGTTTAATTAAATATCTATAAATTTTAGTACTCTAAGATACCGTATCCTATTTATGTTGTTGTTAGGAGTCTACCTCTGAGTCAGTGAATGGATGGTATGGAGTTTATCTTTTTGGATTAGGTATTGGAGATCAACGTATCAAGGTAAATAAAAAGGGACTGTTCACTTTATTTCAATTAACGTCCTGGATTACCAACTGATGATTTATATCTGAACACAGTAAATTACAACCTATACAATTGTAGATTTTTACTGCAAAGCCCAGCAAAAAAATGTCAAACTTTGTAAATTTTCAGAAAATTTTAATTTTTTGAATTTTCAGAATGAAGGATTGACATAAAAATGGCAACAATCAATTCTCATTTTGTTCAGAATTCGAGCATTCCGTTAATAATTAAATCAACTTACAATTCTTATTCCTAGTAAATTTATATTTTCTATAATTTGTGTTAAATCAGAAAACATCTTTATAATTTAAAAATATGAATTTAGGATCTTGGACGCCTACTGATGGCAACAGAAATAAGGTAAAAAAACCATTCCGTATCTTTTATGAATTAATATTCTGATTCACAAGTTTTACATTTTTTACCCATATACAAAAATAAATTTAGATTTTGACGCAGTTCCCCTTTAGAATAAGACTGACGCACTGTTACTTCATTTAGGTCTACGCATAAGTACTGGCAGATGACAAGTTCAGATTCTATCTATCCAGAACCATTTGCAAGCAACAAGGTAAGATTACGCTTACAGTCCCTTGAAGAAAATTGAGGATCATTCTGTAATTTTTAACTTATTCTTAAAGAAAAAATGAAAGACGAAGTTCATTCATAGAGAATAGAATATATATTAGAGGTGAATTTAAAGAATCTCTCGGTATGAATTTTTCTAGTCCCTTTCAGCCTGAAAGGGAGTTCAAAGTGTACAAATCATGTAAATGTTCACAAATTATATGCAGTAGAGTACATTAGTACAGTATGTTCCCTAGACTATTCATTTCAATTTCGAGTTTTTTAAACTGTTAAATAAACTTTATAATGAATTAGGTGAATAAAAAACATCATTTGATTTATAGTTATAACGGAAAATCATCGTTTGTAAAATGGAAGGCAGTCCATGTGAAATGATCTTTGGTTAATTATGAAACCAGCCTATTTCATAATTTGGTTTTCTTTTAACAATAATTTTAGATTTTCTATAAATTGATATTCCAGGGCCCAAAATATGTAAAGTACACTTGCAGTATGGAAACAGTACAACAAAATGGTCGTTTTACACTTTTTTCTAGTAAATTCCCCTCTAATATATCTTCTATTCTCTATGAGTTCATTACACAAGGTGTTGGTTCTGACTCTATATGAATTCTAGGTGGTAGGTATTGTCTGGAGTACTAAGGTCGACTATGGGACCTGGTTTGGAGCTAATGTAGAGTTTATCCACTGTATCCAGATGCTTCCTTTTACACCCATCTCAGAGGAGGTTCTCAGGAAGGAATGGATCAGTAAGTAATTCACTTATTCATCTTCTTAAACTGAACCAAGAGTAATAGCATTATAACAAGCAATAGAATAAAGGAGTAATTAAATAAAGCGGTAATAGAACTAAGGATTAATCGAACTAAGGAGTAATTAAATAAAGCGGTAATAGAACTAAGGAGTAATTAAATAAAGCGGTAATAGAACTAAGGATTAATCGAACTAAGGAGTAATCGAGCTAAGGAGTAATAGAACTAAGGAGCAATAGAACTAAGGAGTAATAGAACTAAGGATTAATCGAACTAAGGAGTAATAGAACTAAGGAGTAATAGAACTAAGGATTAATCGAACTAAGGAGTAATAGAACTATGGAGTAATAGAACTAAGGATTAAAAGAACTATGGATTAATAGAATAAAGGAGTGATATAACTAAGGATTAATAGAATAAAGGAGTGATATAACTAAGGATTAATAGAATAAAGGAGTAATATAACTAAGGATAAATAGAATAAAGGAGTAATATAACTAAGGATTAATAGAATAAAGGAGTGATATAACTAAGGATAAATAGAATAAAGGAGTGATATAACTAAGGATTAATAAAATAAAGGAGTAATATAACTAAGGATTAATAAAATAAAGAAGTAATATAACTAAGGATTAATCGAACTAAGGATTAATAGAATAAAGGAGTAATATTACTAAACAGTAAAAGAACTATGGAGAAATAAAGCCAAGGAAAAATAGCGTTAATTAACCAACCAATCAATCAATCAATTTGTCAATCAATTAATCAATAATATTTGTATCTAGATGAAGACTATAGTGTACTGTCTCCTGCTATATCTAGTTCTAGTTCACTCTAACCAATAAACTAATCAGTAAATTAATCAATCAATGAACAACCCAATCAACTTTATTTATATCTAGATGAAGAGTACAGTGTACTGTCTCCTGCTATATCTAGTTCTGGCGAAGGTTGGAAAGGATTTATCTACATGGCACACGCGGTGATTGATACAGCAGCAGCGTGGGCAGAGGTCAACTCTCTGACTGGGTAGGCCGCCATCTTTTTTCTTTGAACCCAGTGCAGAGCATGCAGTGTGTCCCACGAAACTTGAAAGTAGAAAGACGACTTAAAGGTCGTCATAGATCTTTGACATTATTGCGACATTCTTTCGTCAGCCTACGTTTAGATTCATGATTCTTTAAACATGAATCAATTCTCATGGTCCTGCCATTTCCAAAATGTGGTCTGCCTTTTTGTGTTGTCAATATTACCGAAAATATTAAGAATTTCGTTCAGATTTCAATTTATTAAATAAAATCAAAACTTTCGCAATCTGAACAAAATCTCCATACAGGGTGTCTCATGAAACATGACAGTAGCAAGACGACTTAAAAACGTCTTCGAACTTAGAATTAACTTTTGACCTTCAGTCGTCAATCTACTTTCACATGTACGATTCTTGAAAAATAACCACACGATTCTCCAAGTACTGGCATTTACAAAATGTGATCTGCCTTTTTTGTTCTGTAGGTTGTAATATATCTGAATGATTTGTTTGGAATTGAATTGATTTCTTAAGATTCGAGTCGAATGTTGCAACTTTCTGAATTTGTATGGACGCTTCGGTATTCNGTTTGGCATAGTGTCAAGAAAGCAAATGTTTAGAATAAACAAGAAAATATTTGCTCTTCTACGACTCCTACGACCCAAAAACAAAGCAACTAAAGCAAATGGTACTAACCCTGTATTTTGTTAAAGGTTTGATGATGGAAACTCTAAGACAAATGCTTTACATTGGGTTGCAACTAGAGAAGGTGCCTGGCAGTAGAATTGGTTCATTTTAGCATTTTTAATTAATAAGAAATAAAATCTTAATTCTTTTGTGCAATTTCTTTTTTTACGTAACGTAATGTAACGTAACGTAACGTAACGTAACGTCACGTAACGTAACGTAACTGTAACTGTAATAGCATATAGTAAAAACAATATTCTGGAACCAAAGAATAGGTTTTCTTGTTTTCCAAAGTTAATTAGAAAAAATCATAAAAGATACAAGGTGTCCCTTTCTAAAGGAAAACTATGTAACAACACTTAAATCGTCTCTGATAACTAACCAAAAATATTACATATCTATATATAAATTTGGCTTGTCTGTCTGTATCCAGTAAACGTCAAAACGGCTGAACCAATACGGCCCAAATTTTTTGTGGGACATCATGTGACCACAGGGAAGGTTTATGAATGATAAAAATTTGTAAAAAAATTTGTTTTAAAGGTTTTTAATTTTGTAAAAAATTTAAATTTTTTTCTTTTTGTTTTAAAATGTAAACAAAAAGAACATGTTCATGATTTAAATAGAAGATGGGCGCGAAGCGCCCTAGAAGCCCAGTATATATATACTTTGCTGGTCTGTCCGTTTGTTTGTGTCCAATAAACGTCAGCATGACTGAACCGATCGGGCCCAAATTTTGTGTGGGACCTCAAGTAACCCCAGGGAAGGTTTAGAATGATCAAAATTTCAATAATTTGCTTCCAACAACAATTGATTTCCATTAATAAAAAAAATCCAATTTTTTTTTTATAAAATCCGATAAACTTTTTTGGTATTGTTATGCAATGTTTACAAAGAGTGTTGACAATTGAAATAGAGGATGGACGCTAAAAGCCTAGTGAAATACATTTAAACCTAAACAAGATCCTTATTACCCACGTAATTCATGAAAGTTCATGAAAATCTAAACTTTATTTTGGAATCAAGATTTAAAATACTAAATCTTTTCTATAAAATATGCACATTAAAATTGTATTTCTCATGTTTTCCTTAAATGCACAAGAAAAGTCAAATACACTTGTTTTAAAAAAGACCGTCCGTTCAATTAAAAAAAAGTATAATATATTACTTTAAAATGGTCCAGTGGATGAGATTCCTAATTGTTTCAACAAGGTTTATATCATTTACAATGAGAACAATGAGCATATGATTTCCTGGGATAATATAAATGCCTGCGTTTTGACCGAAATTTATTAGTTCAACATAAACTTAATTTTCATTTATAGTTCTGATATTTTTAGCTTATGGTAGACATAGTTCTTTAGCTTAGGGTAGACATAGTTCTTTAGCGTAGGGCTGGCATAGTTCTTAAGCTTAGGGTTGGCATAGTTCGTAAGCTTAGGGTTGGCATAGTTCTTTAGAATAGGGTAGACACAGTTCTTTAGCTTAGAGTAGACATAGTTCTTTAGCTTAGGGTAGACATAGTTCTTTAGCTTAGGGTAGACATAGTTCTTTAGCTTAGGGTAGACATAGTTCTTTAGCTTAGGGTAGACATAGTTCTTTAGCTTAGGGTAGACATAGTTCTTTAGCTTAGGGTTGGCATAGTTCTTTAGCTTAGGGTTGGCATAGTTCGTAAGCTTAGGGTTGGCATAGTTCTTTAGCTTAGAGTAGACATAGTTCTTTAGCTTAGAGTAGACATAGTTCTTTAGCTTAGGGTAGACATAGTTCTTTAGCTTAGGGTAGACATAGTTCTTTAGCTTAGGGTAGACATAGTTCTTTAGCTTAGGGTAGACATAGTTCTTTAGCTTAGGGTTGGCATAGTTCTTTAGCTTAGAGTAGACATAGTTCTTTAGCTTAGAGTAGACATAGTTCTTTAGCTTAGGGTAGACATAGTTCTTTAGCTTAGGGTAGACATAGTTCTTTAGCTTAGGGTAGACATAGTTCTTTAGCTTAGGGTTGGCATAGTTTTTACAAAAAAAAATTGAGTCTTTGCTCCACACTCTACTTTTCTACTCCAAATATCGTAGACATAAGATATTTCAACTATGACTTAATTAAATTATTAAAAGTTAACACCTGAAGGTTATAATATAGGGATTAGAATTATCGGATTTTGTTCAGGCAAAGAATGAATTCCTTTCGTGATTTTTTTAAGATCAGAGTTATAATATGCAGATTGCAGAATACAAGTAAACATTCTTCGAAGTTTTCCAAAATGCAAAATTGCATGTTTACTAAAAGTTGATCAGAGACAGCATTTAATGCATAGCGGGAAGTAGCTAACCTACATAGACATACTTCTTTTGTAAGCTGACTTAACTTCTCGCAAAGTCGTCCAACTAGGTCAATGTAATTCAGTTAATTCTCATTAAATCTGGTCCCAGGAATGTTAATTAATTAAAGCTGTCTAATATTCTATATCTTTTTCAAACTTCATTCTTTCTTATAATTATTTAGATTTGAATCTTGCCCGAAACACGCTTTTAAAATGATCAATATCGAAAAGGTCTTTGATTTCATAATTAAACAATCATTTAGCAAGTTTCTCTTCTTTCACTTAAAAAATCAAATCTGAGCAAATATTTTTATTTGTTCGCCATATTGTATAGATAAGTTAAACTTTCAAGTTTTCAACTTTAAGTTTAATCCGTTGACCCCAAGCTTCAATTACAGGGCTGGTCAACTGGAGCTGGACACACAAACTAAAAAAATTATCTATAAGTATTCAGGAAACAATAGACTTACAATAATTATGATAAAAATTATCATAATGATAAAAATAATAATCATCAGTAAGATAAGATAAGATAAGATCTGAAAACCCCCCCATCTTGGAGAGCCCAGACCACCATCGGTATATCTGCAGTGGTAAGGTTACTGTTTACCTATGGGTGAGTATATCTACAATGTTAAAAAAACTGTTTACCTATGGGTAAGCAGATCTGCAGTGGTAAGGTTACTGTTTACCTGTGGGTAAGTAGATCTGCAGTGGTAAGGTTACTGTTTACCTATGGGTGAGTATATCTACAATGTTAAAAAAACTGTTTACCTATGGGTAAGTAGATCTGCAGTGGTAAGGTTACTGTTTACCTATGGGTAAGTAGATCTGCAGTGGTAAGGTTACTTTTTACCAATGGGTAAGTATATTTACAATGTTAAGAAAACTATTTACCTATGGGTAAGTATATCTGCAGTGGTAAGGTTACTTTTTACCAATGGGTAAGTATATTTACAATGTTAAGAAAACTATTTACCTATGGGTAAGTATATCTGCAATGTTTAAAAAAACTGTTTACCTATGGGTAAGTATATCTACAATGTTAAGAAAACTGTTTACCTATGGGTAAGTATATCTGCAATGGTAAGATTACTGTTTACCTATGGGTAAGTATATCTACAATGGTAAGATTACTGTTTACCTATGGGTAAGTATATCTGGAATGGTAAGATAACTGTTTACCTATGGTAAGTATATCTACAATGGTAAGATTAATGTTTACCTATGGGTAAGTATATCTACAATGGTAAGATAACTGTTTACCTATGGGTAAGTATATCTACAATGGTAAAATTATTGTTTAGCTATGGGTAAGTATATCTACAATGGTAAAATTAATGTTTACCTATGGGTAAGTATATCTATAATGGTAAGATTAATGTTTACCTATGGGTAAGTATATCTGCAATGGTAAGATTGGCTCCAAGAATAAACTTCTGTTTAGACAGACTGGAGGCTACAACCGTGTTTACGGAATGCTTGCTTCCGTCCCTCAACCTAAAAAAAATACAATTTTAAGAATTATTTTATAACCTTTTTGGTCAAATAAATAAGGAAAAATTAAAACCTAATTTAAACTACTATTGCACCGGGAATTTATCAAGAAATTATTAATTGATTTTATGAAAACTGAAATTATTAGTTGATTTTATGAAAACTGTAAATAAAGAAATTTAAAAGAATTCTTACATCGCTAAGGAATCGATTTTTTGTCAACTCTTGTTTTTTTATCCCTATATCGTTGCAACCCGATGTAGTAGACCTTAGAAATTTCAAACTATAAGTTCAGTTAGATGAGAAGTATATTAGGCCTGAATTTAACCTGTCAAGAATTGAATCAATTTGACAAATCTGTTGAAGTTGAAGGCCTTCGTATAGGTTTGTCACTTGACGTTTGTCTGCTAGACGAACTAGATAACGTACTGCATTCTCTTCTCCCTAAATATTAGAACTTGTTTTTATGTACTGCAAACTAGAAAACCGTACTTCAAACTAGAAAACCATACTGCAAACTAGAAACCGTACTGCAAACTAGATACCGTACTGCATTCTCTTCTCCCTAAATATTAGAACTTGTTTTTATGTACTGCAAACTAGAAAACCGTACTTCAAACTAGAAACCGTACTGCAAACTAGATACCGTACTGCATTCTTTTCTCCCTGAAAATTATAACTTGTTATTATGTACTGCAAACTTGAAAACCGTACTGCAAATGATTAAATGATTAAAACTGGCAATATATTATCGCTAAAAATGTTGTTTATGATGTTTACATAATACATCTCTGATCATGGATTAAATTCTAAACCATTTCATTCCGTTTAACATAGCTTTTTGCCTGAATCACAAGAAAAATATGTTTTTGGGATTTAGAGAAGGCCTGTGTTACCAACAAAAAATAGCTTTACAACAGATTTCAATGAACTTAATTCTCATTATAGTATTAATAGTAAAATAAAAAAAATTTAAATAATAATAATAATAAAAGTGATAATAATAATAATAATAATAACAAGCTGCATGGCCTGGCAAAGCCTGTGAAAAAAAAATTTTGAAAAAAAAATTATAATTAATTAATTTTAGCCTTCAACACCCACAGGCTACCCATGAGTGTACACAAAAAAACAATTTAACACTAACACTAACACTAACACTAACACTAACACTAACACTAACACTAACACTAACACTAACACTAACACTAACACTAACACTAACACTAACAACTAACAACTAACAACTAACAACTAACACTAACACTAACACTAACACTAACAATAACCGTCCATAACCATAGTAAATCCTTCAATGTGGACTTGAGTATTAGCTGAAAAATACACTTATTTGTAAACTCCTTATCCCAAAAATGTTGGTACTTTTAAAAAGTGGAACAATCCTTTATAAAGGACAATCTTAAACTTAATGTCGAACCTGAATCGTACTATTTCCAGTGCTAAGTGTTGTACAAGGAATATCAGCATATATGAGGGTCAACCTAACATCAGCATCACCTCGGCATACATCAGAACATTCTGGTAGAGTCATGCTTCCTAAACAGAGAAACAGGGGTGTATATATTCAGGTTTCGTGATGAGAATGGACACTTTAATTGTAAAGTTTATAGCGTTTTAAAAAGAAATTACATCAGATTTAGGATAATCTAGTTCTATAAAAATATTCTAATGATCATTAATCAAAGATTTGGGGGGCGTCGCAAGCGCGCCCAAGCAGTTGTTTCGTCTCTGATTCGTTTAAAAATGAAAAATAAAATAAAATCCCAACTATGTATGTACATGTTTTTACCTTTATTGTGTACAGAAGAGTGTGTATGTGTTGTTGTGTACACCTTGTACAACTTTCGAAGGATCTGTAGGATCGAAAGTACACTTACAGGCGGTCGGTTTACAGCACATCTGGAGGAAAAATTTCAAAGATTAATACGTTCTTTAAAAATCACTACGACTCCATCTTGAAAAAAAAATTTTCCTCTTGAGTTTTTTTCTGAAGAAAAAGAGTTTAGATTTTTGACTTGAAACCTGATGGTTCATTTTCAACAGTGTGGAGGGAAAGGTGGTTATCAAAAACAAATACCTAATTTGTTTACCTAATAATAATATCCGGGCTGAACCCAGTAGAAAAGGAAGGTTTGAATCCCGGAGTTGATTTGAACCCTTGAGTCAATATAGTATTCTTTATTAGGGTTTTTAACTTTGTTAAAAATATATTTTTTTAATTGCAAGTTAATATTCCAACGAATTTAATATTTCAGTCAAATTGGTCAATCTCAAGAAACATGAAGTACACAGTATGCACTATGCACCTTGAACCTTATACAGTATGCACCTAAGAAAACTTGTATCTTTTAAAAAAAAAAAAGTTTACTGCACTCTCTCCTAGAAATGTAAACTCAGAGGCTTTGACTATGATCCACCCTAAAACTTGAGTGTACTTTTGTTAACTAAAATATGAAGGTGGATTAATTCCGCTATTAAAACAAAATTTTCTTTTCATTACTTTAATAAAATATATTCCTAAAGCTTTAAGTTTGAGTCCAATTTGTTCAAGTCTGTTCTCAATTTTGTCATATCTAATCAAACCAATCATAATAATAAGTAAAGTGGTTGAATTACGTAGACGTGGTTCAATCACTTCTCTTGTACGCCCCAGGGTAAATCAACCTAACCTACGTAGTTCAATTACTTCTTGCTAAGTTTTAAGTTTTGGCCTTGGACAAAATAAAAAGGACTCTCGATGCGCTCCAATGTACAGAAAATGTCGTCTCCTAAGAATTATGGACATCTGTAAATTAAGTCACTAATTTCTACACTTGCCTCAGTGATGTCATTTACGGATTTAACTTTCCTTTGCTTAGGAGACGACATTTTCCGTACATTGGAGCGCACCGAGAGTAAGCAACCTTAATAAATCAAATCAGACAACCTTGGATCCTAAAAATAAAGAGATAGTATTCTGAAGAATATTTGATATGTACATATATAAACGAGATCATGTCAGTCATCTACCCGATAAGGACAATTATTTTGGGCTCCTTGCAGTTTAAAATCAACGAGTTGCCTCTTTAAGAAAGTCACGACTCAAGGCCAAAATTCTTCAGAAATTTCTACAAACTTTTGAAAAAAAATATTTGTTAGCAACTTTTCTGCGACAGGGTTTGCTAATTTTTCAACTAAAACCCTGAAAAGATAATTTAAATAGAAAATGAATAATAGATTAAATAATTATATAAAACTGTAAATAAACAAATATTTAAAATTTGAAAAATTATTAATGAGGTTTATGGAAAGGTTCCTTTTGTTAATCATCTCTAATTGCTTGCCAACTACTCCACTCTTCTAAACAAATATAAAATAGAAATCAAATATAATGATTTTATCAAATATCAAAGAGTTTAAAGGGATTGTAAATTTAAGATTCAAGTGACCATTCTGGCCTCCATTTATAGTGTGAGCATGGTTGATTAACAACGGTACCAATTACAGGCTCGCCAAACACGTTTTGGGGAAAATCCATATATTTTCAGAAAAATAGAGGTGTACAATCTGTAGAATTTGTAGATCGTTGATAAAGTAGTCCGCGTATTTTGCCCAAACAGCAAATGTTGGTTTTGGCTGGAAAAGTGTGGAATTCGAACATTTATCTTTTTCTCTCTTGTATTGAGAACCGCAATAGAAAAAAATCCATCATGAAATATAAAAAGAGAGATAACTCAATCAATTTAGATAAAACGAACGTTTAAAGGGTAAAGGGTGGATTAGGCATGACCCTTTTAATGCAGAGAGTTACCTGAAATTAAGTCTATAGTTCCTTTAATTCAAACTGAAGTGTACCTTATCGACTCTACAGTTCCTTTAATTTAAACTGAAGTATACCTTATCGATTCTACAGATAGGATTTCTTTTCACCATATCCAGGTTCACTTTGTGTCCAACGAGATCCCTAAATAAAATAGAATTATCATAATTATTTTTTGATTTTCAAAAGCAAACCAGGTGCTTCCAAAAATAATTTGTTCAGCGAAGAGAAAAAAAAATCCAGGTCTTGGAAAAAAAGATTTGATCAATTTCCTAAGGAAATAAGTTATAAGACTATAATAAGACTATTTTTTATGTTTGGTACAGTGGTCAGATATTATATTAATAATATGAAGACAACATAATGCTTTGATCCCTGACAAGCATTCTATCAAATTACAAGTTTACAGCACTGCAATTCTGTTAATTACCAACACCTCTCTTTTAACATGTTTATGTGTCTGCTGTTCGGAAGCTTGGTAGAAATAAAAATTGAAATGGAAAATTGTCTTCATTGTATTGATATATACGACAACAATTGCAGTATGGTATATCACCTTATATTATCTATCTTGTATTTGATCATAGTTGGGCGCTCAAGAGATAATCCAAACCCAATAACATTTACTCCTTCAGGCAGTCCCATAGGAGAGAAAATGTTTGACAGAGTATGAGAAAATGTTTGACAGAGTATGAGAAAATGTTTGACAGAGTATGAGAAAATGTTTGCCAGAGTATGAGAAAACGTTTGCCAGGTCAATAGTTCAGAATAATTATTGTTACTTGATGAACATCAACCCCGCTCTCCTAGGGCCCGGGACTTGTCTGTCTCGGGCTGCAAACGGACTTTTGCGCCGAAATGGTTATCGTAAGGGCTAGCTATGCCACATATTCTTTGATTCTCTTCAAGTGCAATCTTTTATCTTTAGGAGACGGTTTAAGTAATTTCTAGTGATCCTCCAGTGATTAAATACTGTTTACAATTCACAACGGTACTCTTAAAGCTTAATCTGATAAAATATTAACATGATTATAGAATTTCATGCATTTTTTTTTGATAAACTGACAATTTTTGTTTATGGGTTCTCTTCAAAAGAGACTTGCGCATTTCTTAGAACAGAAACAACGAAAAAATTAACAGAATCAAACAATTTAAGCTGGAAAAACAGCGTTGTCTTCCATATCACATCAGATTAAGGTTTCAAGTGTACTGTTGTGAATCGGACATGTCAATCAACAAATAGAGGGTCAAATCAAATTACGCCAACAGTCCCTTTAAATCCATTTTTAACAATTTTGTACCTGAATTTCCTATTTCCACCCATTTGCCTAGACCGTCGTGGTATGAGAATATCTCCATACTTGGCTCTGTATATGGATTATACGCTGGTTTAAACCGTAGTTTCTCTACACCAAACAATATATTGATATAATTATTTTGTAGTTTTGAACATTTTGTAACTTAAGACATTTTGTTACTTTGGACATTTTTTAACTTTGGACATTTTTTAACTTTGGACATTTTTTAACTTTGGACATTTTGTATCTTTGGACACTTTGAAAATTTGGACACTTTGTAACTTTGTAAATTTGGACATTTTGTAAATTTGGACATTTTGTAAATTTAGTCTTTTTATTATCTTGGTTTTTTTTTTATTTGGGTGATATGTAACATTTGGTGTTTTGTTTTTGGGCCTCATGTAATTTTGGGTGTTTTTTATTGGACTTTTTGTATCCACTCCGAATAGATAGTGTTATTTATCTTTTTGGATAGCTTTTTGAAAACTTTTAATTCAAGATTTTAAAACTGTCATTGGTTAAAGTTTTCTTCTATCAAACTTTGCCGTTTTTTATCCTGAAAAAATAAACTAAGAAGCGATCCAAAAATGATGTTTATAACACATTAGTTTTTTGTTAGTTTTTTTATTGACATTTTTTGTCTTGGTCATCATTTGGCAAAATGTTAGAAACAGGGCTCTTAAAGAAAAAGAAATTTCTGAAACAAGCTGTTTTAACACTTTGCCAAATTTGGACTCTGAAGAAAATTATGCCAAAAAAACAATCCAAAAAAGAACCAACGGAATGCCTATCACTTTAAACATATCTACTATATACATCTATTTCACGAGGGAGGGGGTATTGAAGACGTTAAAAAGATTAGAAGAAAGGATGATCAATGGCCAAGATATGGGTCCATGTTTTAATAAAAGGGACGAATCTAGGATCTAGATCGGATCCGGATTACAGTAGAAAAATCTGAAGGGTACCGTTGTGAATCGGAAAACTACGATTAAAAAATCGATATATTCTGTTAATATTGTTTCCTATGCCAAGCTTAGTGAAGAATGTATTGATAACCCCAATACAATGTCCAAGGGTGAGCCCATAGTCTGCCACAACTCCTTCGATCTGATGGAACTCCGCTAGGTGGGTCGCGTCCAGGGTCTCGTTTCGGAACACGCGATCTGTTCACAACATCATCAAATAATAAATAAATACAGTGATAACCAGAAAACAATGGAATAGGAAGATGACAGTATAGCAATACTTATCTTGTATTTGATCATAGTTGGGCGCTCAAGAGATAATCCAAACCCAATAACATTTACTCCTTCAGGCAGTCCCATAGGTAGTAACATCTCAGGCCGAAACATACCTAGTGTTGTTAATTGTTATTGTTTTTTTTAAAGATTTTTATTATTTTATTATTTTAACAGTACAAGTATAAAGCCAGGTGGAAAATAGCTCTTGGCTGTTTTGATATCTTTTGCAGATATGTAATATGTTTGCCAGAGTATGAGAAATTGTTTGACAGGTCAAAAATAGTTCAGAATAATTATTGTTACTTGATGAACATCAACCCCGCTCTCCTAGGGCCCGGGACTTGTCTGTCTCGGGCTGCAAACGGACTTTTGCGCCGAAATGGTTATCGTAAGGGCTAGCTATGCNCGCGACACGATAAAGCATCCTAGCGCTCACTGCCGTTGTATGAGTTCTTAAATACATTAGAAAATTATTTTAAATTGACAAGTCGAACACTGATCTTGCAAGATGGTAAAGTATTTTAGTTTCTTTTTTTTTTCTTTCTTTTTTTTGATCAGGAGTTTTCATGTCTAAATCTTTGACATTCAGAACGTCGTGCGAGATGTTTTTTTTTAACAATTTATCTGTTAAAAAGTTTTTTTCATAAAATATAAATACAAAAATGTACAAAATTATTTTAAAAATATTAAAGCATTCCAATATTTCCTATCTGTAAAAAAATACTCTGGGCCCCGGCACCCTCCATGCCTGGGAGGAAGGGGGGGGGGAGGGGGATTCCAGGACCACGAAAAATGTATTAACAAAATTATTTTGACGCCAAACCAAAGAAGTTATACAATCAAATTAAAAATATTAAAAAAAGAGAATTCTTTGAATTAAAAATTGTAGTGCGGTATGTAATTTTCTTAATAATCCTATGTGGGATGTAAAGTGATATAACGTCCCACAATCGTAGTAAAATGACCGCTAGGGGATAATATTTACCAAAATGTGGTAAAATAAGCTTACCTTAGTAGGTTTTTACTGGCTTCCTTTATATTCCAATCATATCCGTAGCCCTAGATATTCTTTAGTAAGAAAAAGGCCGCAGGGTTGATTTTTATTCAAAAGGCAACTTTTTTTTATCCTTTTTGACTTTTTCTAAAAAAAAAAGTTATTTCCCTTTAAAAAATCAATTAATTAAACAAACTCGGCGAAAACTTTCGCGCAAAAAGGGATGAGGGGTAAATGATTTTAAAGAAAATATACACCTCTGGAAAAAGGATTTAAAAAAATTAAGTTATTCAATTCAAATTTAATTTTTCGTCTTCATTTGTTGGGACAGAAATTGATTTTTTTCTCTGAAAATATCTACATCATCCTCTGCCCCATCCCCACCCTGGCAATTACAATCAATTCCTAAAAATATTTCCCCCTGACCTGTAAAAATAGAATTCAATAAATACCTGAGATCCGAATCCTCCTGTGCTATGAACCCTTTTCACCCTCTCCATATAATCCTTAGGGAACCTACAACAAAATAAAGATTTGAGTCGAATATTTCTGAATGAGGTTAAAATATTTATTTTGTAAAAACAAAAAATGATATTCCAGGGGGTGTAAACTATATATTTTCTTCCACTCTTAAGTTCTTTTCTTACGAATTGATTTTAGGCATTTTTTCGTTAAATTCGAGAAAGAAATGATTTTTTGGTGCTCTACATTTTTCCATGAGGGATGTCCCCCCAATTTTCCATGGGGGAACATCCCCCTTCCCCCCCCCTTTGTCTGCGATATTCTATGACCTGTCTGAAGTTGCCGGATCTGATATAAAGAATGTATCATGAGCATCTCTGGCCGGATGCTGCTGCGGCTGGAAAAGAGCATCAAAGTTCCAGAAGCTACTCTCCACAAAGTTGTTCGCCGGCATCTCCGAGAACCCCATCTCCAGGAAGATCTGCCTGTACTCAGCTCTAACCTTGAGTAGCGGATGGAGGCAACCTGCTCCAGTATCCTGTCCCAATGAGTCAAGGTTGTACGGCTTCAGAGCCGTAGTCTTCCAGGACCCGGAGCTGATCATTTCAGGGGTTAACTCCGTCGCAGCCTTCTCTATCTTGGTGGAGAAGTTTGAACCCTTTCTGAGAAAAAATATATTCATTAGACCTTTAAAAAAATTGATTGTTTTGAATTCCCAATCCAACATTGTTTAGGCTTTTTTTGAAGGTCCAATAAATAGGCCTTGTTCCTGAGAATGTAATGCTTCTCGGTGACTTCCTCGACCAGTTTCCTCTTCCTGTACTCCAGCTTGAGCTTGTTTTCTACCTTGTCCCCCTCCCCGTCCTTGATCTTAACCAGGTGGGACTGCAGGTGGTCAGTTAAAGAATCAATCTTTCTCTTCACAACAGGGGCACCCTAGATACACAAGCTTATATTTCAGGGGGCACCCTAGATGCTTTTATTTTAGGGGGCACGTTAGATGCACAGATACATAAACATGCATAACAGGAGGCACCCTAGATACAAAAGCTTATATCACAGGGGGCTTCCTAGATACATAAACATATATTCCAGGGGGCACCCTAGATGCACAAGCTCTTATTACAGGGGACATCCTAGGTACACAAGCTTTTTATCACAGGGGGCACCCTAGATACACAAGATTTTATTACAGGGGGCACCCTAGATACACAAGATTATATTACAGGGGCACCCTAGATACACAAGATTATATTACAGGGGCACCATAGATGCACAGGCTTATATTACAGGGGCACCCTAGATACACAAGATTATATTACAGGGGCACCCTAGATACACAAGCTTATATTACAGGGGCACCCTAGATACACAAGCTTAAATTACAGGGGCACCCTAGATACACAAGCTTGTATTACAGGGGAACCCTAGATACACAAGCTTATATTACAAGGGGCACCCTAGATACACAAGATTATAGTACAGGGGCACCCTAGATACTCGTACACAAGCTTTTATTACTATGCAGCTGTATATAAACTTGTATGCATTTTCTTATATAAGTCTATGCATCTCTGCTTTGCATGCATCCTATGCACTATGCAGCCCTATATAAACTATGCTATGCAATATGCATTCATTCAATGCAGCCCTATATAAACTTTTATACATTTTCTTATATGAGTCATGCATCTATGCTATGCATGCAGCAGAAATATATAAAAGATAAAGTATATAATCGACATTTGCCTGAGATTTATCGATGAGAATCCAACCGTTAGACATTGCTTTGCTGAACCCAATTTTCCCCCAGGTTCCACAACTGGCCATTAGTTTCCCCTGCTCTATTCCCCCATCTTGGGGAACCAAGCTGTACACTCTGGATTCATAACTTCCCTCAGCAACTACATCCTTGCCCTCATCAGTCAACTCCCACCTTGTAACCTAGAAATCAATTCAGTTTGAAGATCAGTTCATTCTGATTTACAATGATGACGATTTTGTCGTTTTTAGTCTTAATAAATTCGCTCCTAGCTGCCTTTATCCAGCTTCATAAATTCCCAGTCACTTTTGAATGGAACCGCAATTGAAATTTATAAATTTTCAGAAAGAAAAACAGGGATAACTCCAGCATTTTTACTCGGCTAAAGGTTTAACTTTAACAGCTCTAAATTGAAAATGCCAAGAATTAAATAGAAGGTTACTTTATTACATTTACAGTCCCTTTAAAATATATATTTTCTTAAAGAGAAACTTTAATAAATGAATGATAAAGTGTAAACCCATGGAGACTTAATATCAAATAATCATAATGTTTATGATCAATAGTTGTTATTGCATTTTTGAACAAAATACAGATTTGAATCTGTCGGTCTGTTTGTTTGTCTGTTGTTATCCAATCAAAGGCCAAACCGGCCAAACCGCTCCAGTCCAAATTTAATTTTCATCAAATTTTGAAAATCCACAATTTTTTTAATAAAATCCACAAACTTTTTGCTTGTTATTGTTTTACAATGTATACAATAAGTAAATGTAATAGAATTAGTATTAAAAAGTATAAACCTGGTACATCTCCGTTGATACAACATCTCCTTCAACCACATATTTCATCTAAAACAAATGTTTATACAGGGGTCTGGGGTATTTCATTTTAATTATTTTTGACGAATTAGGGAAAAAAATTAAAAATTTGACGCCAAAAGGCAAGTTTGTTTATCTTATTTAATACTTTAAACCCGAAAATTTCTCTGTTTTCCTTGAGAATCATTTGTTCCCCTAATCAGCGAAGAAATCCCTAAACTGAATTGTTTTTTTTTTTAAGAAAATAAACACGCCT
>NW_019396401.1:215475-262696 GCF_000591075.1 Eurytemora carolleeae
GGGGTCCAAAAATCATATTAGGACGGACGGACCTTACTAATTAAATCACTAAAAACAAAAATTATCTTATAAAGAAAAACTAAACTACCGAATAATTCAAGAATGTCGGTTCCCACATATTATTTGTTTAATTTAAGAATAAAGGTGATTTATGCGGAGAGGGGTAAAAAACAACAATCATAGATAAATTATCGTGCAACATCAAAACATTTACAAATCAAATTTCCAATGTTGTATTGCATCAGAAACAAATTATTATCACATTTACAGTTTCAAAATTCAACGTTGCACTGGCAAGTTGCAGACGGAAATAATTTTTTATAAAAGAGAATGCAACAATAATTATTTACGAATTGAACTAAATTTTAACAAATTTATTCATATTATTCCATCTTTAATTATATAATTTATATTTAATTCTTTAATCCAATATATTTTTAAAATTAACTAATAGTTAAATATTTACCTATTCTTTTATTGCAACCTTTTTTCTTGGCGTTTGATAATAAGGGTGTTTAGGTTTTGCGAAAGTATGAATATTATCAAATCTTTAATAAAATCACGAAACCTCTTTAGCGTTTAATCCTAGTCTGTTCTTGTTTAAAGACGATCTAAGCGGCGAGGATAGAGCAATGCTTCGTAATCGGTTCTACTTTCTTCACTTTTTCAGGCACTGTTGTGTAGGCAACCGCTGAAGTTTAGTCATACCTGTTTTTAAAGTTAATTCTGTTGAACATTATTCTCGCATAAAACTTATATTTCTTTATTTATGTTGCCTCAGTGCAGTGCCGGTCGGCGGTCCCTAGCCAGTCCTAATGGATTTGATAGTGCTAACGCAAGCTCTTTCTTTGTATAGACTAATATAGCTTGCTGGACCAGTCAACGTGATAAAAGCTGTATAAGGGGGGGGAGTCTGATTGTGGTTCAATAATTTATTTTGAAGGACTGAGAAGACTACCAATAAAAATTTTATTTTATACTGAAGATAATTAAGCAAGGTTTCTAATTTATAAAATTTATTTTCAGATAAAATGCCAACGTATGAACTAACTCTAATAATGCGAAAGGTAATTCAAGACACCTCTTGGGAGTAATTTCCTAGAGAATGAATTTTGGACCCCCGGCCCCCCTGTTATCAATTTTATACATGGTTATTATGAGTATCATATGGATATCATTGGTCATGTGACCGCAGCGCCCGGCCCCAATCCTTTGATAGCCGCAGCGCTCGGCCCAGAAATTGTCCTAACCTAACCCTAATATAATAGAAAACAAACAATAATAACTTTTCTGATTAACAAGTGGTCATGTACAAAATTGATGGGGGGTGGGGGTCCAAAAATCGTTCTCGAGGACAGAACCCCCTTAGGGGATTTTTGGGATACACCAAACCAATACAAATAAAGGGAGATGATAAGTTTGGTGAGTTAGAGACGAAATATTTTAACGATGTTAACTAAATACGTGATTTGGTAACTTCCTTGAGAACGATGTTTGGGCTCCCCCCCTCCCCCCTTCTATCAGTTTTGAAAATGCATTTCATATTTAACACATGGATAAAGTTGGTCATGTGACCGCAGCGCCCTATTTTAGTCTGTCCTAGCCGCAGTGTTCGACCCATAAAGTGTCTGAACCTAACCATCCTAACCCGAAATATATACTAACTTTGTTGAAAATTGTTGAAATTGAATGTCCGACTTGGCCACAGCGCTTGGCCTCTACTCTGTCCTAGCCGCAGCGCTCGGCCCAGAAATAGTCGTTATCCAAGCTTAACCTGAAATAATAAAGAAAAATATTTTTTTTGTTAAAATAATCGAAATCTAAGTCATGTACTAAATTGATAGAGGGGGGGGGGGGTTAAAATCGTTCTCTAGGAGAGACCCCGTAATTTCTATTATGTTCATTTTGTACGAAATTAATTTTCTAATGTGTTATCTCCACTTAGTACCTTTCGCACTATTACCTTAAAACTTAAACGGAGGAAACTACCAGAATTAAACACTAGTTAGAAAAGAGGATATTTTCCAAGTTATATTCTAGATGGCCCGGCCTCAAATGGTTGAATCTTTAAAGCGCGTAGGTCAACATTTGTACGACACTGGTGGATTTATAAGGTAAATTTATTTTCATTACTCCTACTATGTGTTTGATAATATGAGATATAAAAATTTGAGAGATTGACTGACTAGCTATAGCGAGTAGAAAATTTTTGATTTACAAATAAATTGAAAGATCAAGAAATAAAAGAAAAGAGACTTCCAGATTAAGTAGGAAATTAAAATTAAAGATGAAACTAATTTAAAAACCCGGATATCGGATATTCGATTTTTACTACAGAGCGTCCCATATCATATTAGACTATCTCCAATCTTTAACGCCAAAATAAACACATAATACTCGAAAAATCTAGCATTTTCTGCCAAAAAAAGTTCTATTAGCCATATTAAATTTTTTCAAAATGATTCATACTTCTTAAATTTTCGGATTTGTCTCCCAAATCGTAATTTAGACCCATTGGCGCGGTCTAATTTGATGTGGGACACTCTGTATATTGAGAGTTTGACTGACAAGTATATCAGAAATTAATTTTTAATTTAAAAATTGATTTAATACAGAATAAAGGAATTATTCATGGAGTATTAAAATAAGAGATAAAAATGATGAATTAAGAGACTACGATTAGGTTTTTGTGGTGACAAGGGACTAGAAATAATTACTAAAAATAATTTAAATAAATGATTCAAAGGTAAATAAGAAACACTGGAAACTCCAGAGGATAATTTTTTAAATTATATCTTTTGTCGTTAAAATTTGAATTTTATTTCCAGGAAAGTTGAATCGCATGGTGTACGAAAATTACCAAATATTAAGGTCCGAGATGGAGAGAAACACAATGAAGGAAAATTTTGTCTCAATTAACAATATACATACACAATTAAAAAATTTGCGCTTTATATTCGCGCACATTTAACTGAGGAAATTCATGATTTTATTTCTCTCTAAAATAGTTGAAAAGCTGATGGGTTAAAAGATTGTATACGGTGAATTTTTCTCAAAAGATCGAAAATTATTCCCACGCCCTTGAAATACACTTGAAAAAATAAACCTTAGGCTGATTTATTAACCATTAATTTACTTAATTGCTTTTTAAAAAAGTAAATAATATTTTAAAAAGGAGGGAGGGAGGGAGGGGGGATTCTTACCAAGTTAAAATTGCTTAATATGAGACAAAATTGTATTTTAGGATTATATTTTATGGTGAATTGTGATCTAAAGACGAATAGTATTCCCACCATTATGGACGAATATAACAGAGATAAAGATATAATACAGAAGTATATAATTGCCGCCGATGAGCCTGTTGTATCTTGTCCCCAGAACTACGACGACGAGCTCCTGCCACCGGCCGAACGACCGTCTGTTAACGAACTCATAAAAACTGGTCGTCGGCCGCCTAAATTCCGTAAAGTGTGGAAGGACAAAACTGGATTGGATTACTATCCTTTCCATAGATAACTTTTTTCCATTAAAATTTTAACAATTTTTTCATTAGATTTTATTAGATAATATCTCATATCTTGAGTTTTGATGAAACAGAACAGAAACATTGTGGAGAAATTGATTTGTAACTTCACAATTTTCTAATTTCAGATAAACCAATCAACGAACACAATGCCTAACATCAAGCTCCAGAGCAGCGACGGCGAGGTTTTCTCCGTGGACGTCGAAATCGCTAAGCAGAGCGTGACGATCAAGACAATGTTGGAGGATCTCGGCGTTGAGGAGGAGGTTAGTATTTAACGGATTTGTATATTCTTTTAAAAAATGTCGATGAACTTATTGTACAAAACATCTAGCAATTATTTTTTGTTGTATATTAAAATTTTTGATCTTTTAAAGGAGCTATAAGCGTGCGTAATTTCAAGCGAGCACCCCACCCACCCATGCAAAGAGGACAATGCCAGATTCACAACAGTACCCTTGAAACCTTTACCTGATCAATAATGTGGAAGATATAAGAAATATCAGATCTAAATACTTTTTATCCCAGAAAAACGGTTATATCTTCCACATTATTGATCAGGTAAAGGTTTCCTGCAGTAGTACTTTAATTAAGAACCTCCAGTTGAAAATAATCTTTCATCGAATTATAAACTTTGATATCTAATTCATACTTTAATTCATATTTGATCAGACAAAGGTTTTAAGGTTATCGTTGTGAATGGAGTGTCACTTGAAATAACGCTTTCAGTTCTTTATATTATTATTATGAAACTAATGGGTACTTCATCATTCTTCCTCACTCCATTGCGAATTTCATAATGAACGTGCTATAAAGTAATCATCGTGCTATAAAGTTAAATTAGATGTTGCATTATAGCACCTGTTCTGTAATGTTTTCATTAATTCCCGGATTTTCTCCAAAAAATTTTGGATATTAAATATTTTTTAAAAATTGAAATGAAAATAAAACTGAAATCAACTTTAAATTGACTTCGGCTTTCTTTTAAGGTTCTCGCCTTTTTAGATTATATTTTGTCCCAAGCTTAAGCAAGGGATAAAATTAAATCTAAAAAGGCTTGAACCTTCTCGATAAAGAGAAAATTTCTGTCCAAAAACTTTATAACACTGCGATCCAAAATAACAGTGCTATAAATAGTTAATAATTAATCACTATCATCATTTTCTTCTTTACCCTGGATTTTGTTGAAACCAAACGCTATCTTTCTTCGAGCTCGGAAAAATCTCTGTTAGGGTTTCTCAATTTCAGTTCTATTTACGCTCTTTCGAATGGGTAAAATTTGGGGTTCTATATTGCGTAAAAAATAAGAAAACTATTTAGAATTCAATACTATATAGAGAAAAAAATTACGTTTTTCACAATTTCAAGATAAAGGTTTCAAGTTTAACCGTTGTGGATCTGACATTTAACTTCTTAATGGAAGGTCACTCAACAGTCAACACAACTTGGATGTTATTGATATTGTGAAATATTTAAGGATGAGGAGGTAGTCCCTCTGCCCAACGTGAACGCTGCTATTCTGAGGAAGGTTATCCAGTGGGCCACACATCACAAGGTTATTTTATATTTTCTTTTGTCTTTAGTTTTATCCTAGTATTTACAATGCATAGGATCCGGATCCGCAATAATATGCGGATTCACGGATCCGTATTCAAGGGGCAAATTATTAACAAAAAACTACAAACAAAAATCTTTTGTTTTTAAAATCCAAATTTGAAATGTTGAAAAAAAGAGATACAACAAAATTTCGTTACCTCTGGATGTTTCATCAAGTTTGAAAAAAAAGTAGAAAATTAATTTGAAAATTTTTCTGCATCAAATTTAATGGATCCCAAACACTTATTTTTTTTACCTTTTTTCTTATTTTCTGTTAAACCTGAGCTTGATATGTCACGAAATAAGTCTAATTTTTTCGATAATAGTTTGGGCACCCATCTTGAACTTACAGCTTTAAAATTAAGTTAAGCTGACATTCCTGTGGTTCTACCGAATTCTCCAATACAAATTTTAACAAATTCAGTCTGGGTGTTCCTTAGTTATGATCGGGCATACAAACATACAGACCAAGATTACAACTTAATTTATGGATTATTGTTGCAGGATGATGCTCCTCTGCCTGAGGATGATGAAAACAAGGAGAAGAGGACAGATGATATCTCATCTTGGGACGCCGAGTTTCTCAAGGTGCGTATTTTAATCCTATTTAAAAAAAGGAAAAGAAAAAAGGGGTCATGTCCGATTCACAGTGGTGCTCTTTAAATCTTTTTCTAATCAACAATGAGGACGTTTTTTCATCTTATCATCGGGAGAATTAGACGGAATGAGGGGGGTGTAAGATTCAATGTGTTATTTAAGGGGCGTGGGGGTAAACTCTTTCCTCTTTAATTTCTAATTTGTTATTATAAGAAATGAGAAATTTGCTATCGGAAAAATTTTTATGTTAATGTTATTTGTAAATAATTATCTAAAAAGAAATATAATTATCTGTTATTAAATATTAGATGTAACTATTTATCTTTTTAAATATAATCATTTTATTTAGGGAGACCAGGGAACCCTGTTTGAACTCATCCTGGCTGCAAATTACCTTGATATCAAGGTAACTTCTTCTCATCATTTCGCAGATTGTCTCGTTTTCATTATAAAGTGGATTTAAAAAGTAAAAAATGAGAATTGAGTGTTCATGCGGTGCGCTCTGAGGGTGGTCCGGGGGTTCCATGTCGGGTTCTCTTGCAGACCATTCTACTATTATTATATTATTCTTATAAGGACTGAACAAATTATTTCAACAGACCCTCCTTGCAAGGATGACTATGCCCAATTAACAACGGTGCTTCGTCTTAACAAGTATAAATTATATATGCATGTTTTTGTTTATTAAAACTGTTAATTTTCATTTGTGGTTTCTCTGAAAAAAAACTGATTTGCGCATTTCTTGCTTTTACGAAATAATGAGAGATATTTTCCGAATTAAACACTTCGAGTAGGAAAAACGACGGTATCTTGCTGTTTTTTGATCAGATCAAGGTTTCAAGGGTACCATTGTTAATCTTTTTAAAATTTCCCCTATAGACAGATCCTTTCAGCAATTTTTTTTATTCTGATCAGCCGTAAACACTTAACTTAAATTTTGTTAAGATTTTGTTTATAATAAAAAGGAATTAGCTGACTTTAACCAGCGTTTATCTATCTATTTATTTGTTTGTTTGTTTGTTTGTTTGTTTGTTTGTTTATTTATTTATTTATTTATTTACAATTCTGAAAGTTAACTTAATATCCCAAATGCAAAAACTTTCAGATGCGATCTACAGGAGTGCAGATTTCCATTCCTATTCGATATCCCGTGGTGGTCACATCATGCAGGAATAACTGTTTTTGCGGGATCAAGCATGTATTCTCAAATTTACAAGGACCCATATTGAGATGAAGCATTCAAGAGTCAGATCTGACCTAAAAAACAGTTTCTTAAATAAAATTTTTATATTTTAGGGACTGCTCGATGTCACTTGTAAGACTGTTGCAAACATGATAAAGGTGAAATTTTTGTTATCTTATTTCTACGTTTTAATCATAATCTTAACATTTAAAAAATAGGATAGTGATGGGTAATTACTTTTTTTATGTCAACGTTTTCGGACTTATTAAAGGTTCCACACAAATCTGAGAAAATCTGCAAACTTTGAAATTGTTTATTTTTAACATTAGCTTTCCTTATACAACCAATTTTTCATGCAAAACTGAATCCCAAAACTATGGTTATTTTGGTTATTTTTTTCCTTGTTTTTTTTCTGTTTAAAATTTGGCATAATTTTTACAGAATACCGTTTTAAAATGTTTGAATCTATGAAGATAGACAGTATTTGTGGTGTGACTATTAATATCTGAAATCCTTGAAGTTGTAGCAAAGTTATTACCCATCATTAGCCCAGTAAACACCCTTGCAATGAACTGACCCTTGCATTCACAGAGACTTGGGGGACATTAGGTGGATATTTGTTTGAACTAATGCCGTTTGAAAAATTGGTCGTTAGAACCATTGGTCGTTTGAAGTGCTGACATGACGTCATGTATATTCAAATTAACACGATATTTGCTCATATGAACTATTTTTTAAAAAAGATCAGTTTTATAATTTTGATATTCGCATGAGCATCAAAGAATAGTTAACAGGCCGAGCGCTGCGTCTAGGAGTTCAAATAGACATAAAAAATTGGCTCATATGAACCAAAACATATAGTTCAAGTTAAGTTAAGACAATTCGATGTAGTAAACAATTCATTCAAGTTTATGGTTGTCAGTATATAAAGTTAACCTTTACATTAACATTAACATTGACTTTAAACAATTCATTTAAGTTATAGTTTTCAGTATGTATAGTTAACATTAACATTAACATTAACATTGACTTTAAGCAATTCATTGAAGTATATGGTTGTCGGTATATAAGGTTAACATTAACATTAACATTAACAATAACATTATCATTGACTTTAAACAATTCATTAAAGTTTATGGTTGTCAGTATATAATGTTAACATTAACATTAACATTAACATTGAAGTATATGGTTGTCAGTATATAAAGTTAACATTAACATTAACATTGACTTTAAACAATTGATGTTTATTTATATGTTAATATCAATTAACATTAACATTTGTATGTTAATATTAACATAAATTAAATTTATTAAATCTTCAATGGTTTCTTGAAACTTAAAAGTTCATAAATTTTCCTTAATTCGGTGGTAAGAATCCTTCAAAATCATTCCTAAATTATTTCCCAAAAAATTTTTCCGCTGGCGTAGATATGAGATCCATGGGTGAGTTCTTTTTTTTCAATCTTTCGAAAGAAAATTATTTCGTCCTTTCCTATAATATCGTAAATTTTTCATCTAATTTGTTCGTTTTCTCACTGAACGATCATTTAGTAGAATTGTTAGTTCAATTAATTAAATAAACGATCGTTTTCTAAAGAAAGAGTTTGTTCGAAAAAATCGTTCATTAATTTAAAAAAAACTATATTTTTTTTCAAAATCTTTCGAAAAGTTCATTTGTTCATTAATTAACTTAATAGGTTTTGTTTTAAGTTCATTGGAATAAACAATTTAGAAATCATTCATTAACTAAAGGTAGTTTTTATTGTTCTTTATTAAAAAAGATCATTTCATTTATTTGAACATCGTTTTTTTCCGAACGACACCATCGTTCACGGAATAATCTAGAACGTTTTCATAAATAATGCACATCTCTACTTAATTACATGAACTTCCTGCAGGGAAAAACCCCGGAGGAGATCAGGAAAACTTTCAACATCAAGAACGACTTCACTCCCAGCGAGGAGGAGCAGGTATTCTAAAGCTTATTATTTATTAACAATTTAGTTGGTTTGTTATTATATAGTAAACGTTAAAACGTTAGAACCAATTCGATCCAAATTGTTTGTAGTATCTCCCTTGAATTTAGGGAAGGTTAATTGACAGTAAAAATTGTCAAAATTTAAAATAGCCTAGAAAAAATTGTCGTTTAACATTAATCTAAAAATACTGACAGAAAAAATCCGCGAAATTTTGAGTTTAATTAGATGGTGATATCAGACAAATATTCATAAGTTATGTATTTAAGGTGAGGAAGGAGAATGAGTGGTGTGAGGAGAAATAAATAAAATGTAATTAGCAACCTAACTCCCCCCTCTTGCTTTGACCCCCCCCCCCTTCACTCCTTACTGTCATTCTTTTGATTATTGAACCCCCCACCCCTCTGTCAAGTAATATTCTACCAATGCTCTGTAAGACAATTTTAATCTGCTTATTTTTTTTGTATTACACGCCATATTTTTTTAATTTAACTATTCACATAGTTCATCTGATTAAAGGTTATTCTTTTATATTTTAACTTTGATTTTGTCACTCTGTAATTTTCCATCATTGGAATATATATATTACACTTAAAGTCATTTTTTTGTAAGAGACGTTGCCATGATGTACTAAAAGATGCTCTTAAAACATAGACTTGAAGGGACTCTCCAGAGGGAGGGAACCCCCGGACGCAATGAGCCTCTCCTTTAGCAGACATGAGCGTTTCAGATTTGCTAGGCAGACCGAGCCTCCTCCATGCAGACCGAGCCTCCGCTGTACAGAATAATTTCCGTAATACTCAGATCTTGTTTCTTACATTTAGTAAAGAATTTGTTGTATTTTTTTCATCATAATGGCGGAAGAAGTTTTCCAAAGATCAGAAGTATTAATCAATATTTATAAATAGAGACTAATTATTCAGTTCAGTGGTTTATAAAATTTGAAATATTTTTACGCAAAAAGGAAAACTTGTTGAAAAAATATTCTGAAAATAATTTATTTACTATTCTAAAATCTTTGATTTAAGCGATACATTGTTTTGAAACTTTTATCAGACTTAGATAATTAATTTCCAAATCGTCTCCTTACTGTGTAAAAAATGTTATTGTAAAACTTAAATCTTATAAACCACTTTATAAGTCAATATAAGATACAAATCATAACAATCTTTAAACATTAATCTTAAGTAAAATTCTTGTGCCACTATGCTAAAAAATAAAATAAATCTTTATTACTTGTTAAAATCAAGAATTATAAGAAAGCTGTGCTGTACAGTTAAGTCTCGTTTACTTCATAGCGGAGGCTCTTACAGCATGGTGAAGGCTCGTGTTCGCAGGGCGGAGGCTTATTGCGTCCGGGGGTTCCCTCCGTCGTCTCCATTAAAAGATAACATCACCCGAATAACAACCAAGTTCATATGATTAGGTTGCTTACTCTCGATGCTCTCTAATGTACGGAAAATGTCTTCCTGATGACGCCACTCTCGCTTTTATAATCAGTGACGTCATATACGGAATATAACTTAAAAGACAACATTTCCCGTCCATGGAGCGTATCGAGATTAAGCAACCTTATTTTACATACAACCTGGATTACAACGATACCATTTAAACCGTTGAATGATCATCGAAGCCAAACACGTAGTTAATCGAATTGTGGCAAATTGGCTGGGTTATAAGCATTTCTGTAGACATTCTTGGAACAGACCAGAGATAAGAGATCGATTAACACCTATAATATGCGATATTTTCCACAGCATGTTCTATTGTGTACAAATACTGTACACGACCAATCAGGAGTCATTTGTTTTCAGGGATATTTAAGGATTCTTTGAATAGGAAATGCTAAATCTTTAAAATAGACAATGTTCATAAACGTTATGTTCTATGTTTAAAATTGGAGTATTTCTACAAAAATTGTAAAACTTAACCCCTGAATGAAACAAATGGTCGTGAAATGTCAGTCGAAAAACATTACTTGAAACCGTAGCATGACGTGCCAGGACACTAGAGACCTGCACAGCCTATAGTAGAGTGTATGAGAGTCTGAGGAACAGGCATACGTTTGAAGAAAACTATTATGAATCGAACAACCTACTCATCAAACGTAGGGGTCATTTGAAATTGCGCCCACAGTTCCTTAAAACATTACTTAGGAAGCATTTAATTTTTTAAGCTGATCCGTATCGGGATCCTAGAACCGCCCTGACAAAATATGGATCCGGATCAAAGTCATGAACTTTCCTAAAAGATTAAAAGGTTTTAACAGAAACTTGATAAAATTAATAATAAACTCTTTTTTTGTAACATAATTCTTGTAAATAAGATATTTCAAAAATGAATGAAAGAGAACATATAAGTTCAGGATGATCTACAATGAATGGGAGTTAAATGACGACGTAGATCTCTGTAAAGGGACTACGTTAATTTCAAGGGATCCTCCATGCACACTTCTAATATTATGAATTAGATATCATAGTTTATAATTAGTAATTACATAATAACTGTACATTTTCCATTTTTTTCTCTATAACAGCTACTTTACTGATTTACTGATTCTTTTTACAAAAGAGGGGGGGTTTAGCTCCAACCCCCTTAGTCTGAGATAGCTACATTACGCGGGGAATTGAATATCACATGTTTCATGGTAAAATGACGGGGAAATATCACATCACATCTTTATTTTTCTCTCTTATGTCAAAAAATACATATTACGCAGTAGACACAAAATATAATATTTATTTGATTCGGATTGATTTTCTTTGTCAAAATATTTTCTTTTCTTTCTTTATTCTCAATTTATTTTAAGTTTGTTTCTATTTTGATGTCCAATATTGCTCGATGAGTACGAAAAGGCAAACTGCTTATGACCTGTGATGAGGGAGGAAAGCGACGGACACCATGAGCCTCTGCTTTGCAGATACGAGCCTCCAAGATTTGTTAAGCAGAGCGAGCCTCCGCCCTGTAGAATATTTAAATATAAATTGCGACTAATTATGACAAGTCAAGTGGTTTCTAAAACTTGAAACAATTTTCTCGCAAAAAGGAAAATATTTTTAGAGAAAACTCGGAAAGTATTTTTGTTTTCAGATATTTTATAATCTTTGATTTAAGCAATACCATTTTTTAATTTGTTTTATCAGATTTAGATAATGAAAAATTTGACAACAGTGACACAAATAATCTGAATCTAAGAAAATTCACCGAAAAGGTATTGCTTAAATCAAAGATTAAAGTTATTTTAGAAATGCATTTCCAAATGGCCTCCTTACTGCGACAAAAATGTTTTATTGTATGATATAAATCATAAAAACCACTTTGAGTCAATATAAGATACAAATCATGACAATCATTAAACAACATTAGTTTTAAATAAAATTCTTGCGCCATTTTGTTGAAAAAAATGAAAAAAAAAATCTTCACATGTAAAAAACAAGAGTTGTCAGGAAGCTGTGCTGTATAGCGGAGGCTCCGTTTATTGCACAGCGCAGGCTCTTACTGCATGGTGGAGGCTTGGTCTTTCTGGCAAATCTGGGAGGCTTGTATCTGCATGGAGGAGGCTCGAAGCGTCCGGGGGTTTCCTCCCTCCTGTGATCACCTAGCGGAACAATCACAATTTACTCAACTTCCAATCAGGAATTCCGTTGCCTGGAATTGCGCTGAATTAATGGGCTCACAATTGATTGCAAGTAAAATCCACTTGCGTTGGAAACCCTGGTTATAACTGAAACTTTGTTATCACACAAGTTTTAATCATAAAAATGTAAATATTTATTTCGTCTTTTCGCTAATTCAGATCTTCATTGCTTCATGTGATTGAGGCGTCCATTGAAGAATATAAACAGCTGATCGTATTACTTGCTGCCCAGCAACTGCTCCCATCCTAGAAAACAAAATGGCGCTTATTATTTTTGAAGTCTTTGAAGTTTTTATTTGGCATGGGATCTTTATAGCTTAATCAAAATAGTAAACGAATAATGGTAACTAGGCTCGTCAAGCTTTATTTTTCATATTTAGACCACAATATCTAGAGAATAAAAATACAAATACAATAAAAATATTTGCAGTATTTTTAAACATAGAAAAGTTTATAAGGAAAAGTTAAAAAATATAACCTTTTGACTTTAACTTATTGAGGAAGTACCATTTAATGACAAAGCGTCTTTCTGTGGGAGATGTGGGACCTTCCGCGAAAGCCAACAAAATAATAAATATAATTTTAAGGGGTATAATTATGAATTGTTTGTGAAGCCATTTAAATTACGTCAGGGGCGTATACAGGATTTAAGTGAGGGGGGTGCTAGATGGGACTGAATCCGTCAGAAGGGTTCAAAGGTCCTGCCCCCCCCTGTATTACGTTAATAGTCCGTTTACTACGTGGTACCTCAACGAGAAGAATACAGCGAAGAATGTGAGTGAGGTGGGAAGAAGAAAGAGAAGAATTGTAAATACTAGAGTTCCAAGGAAAAGATGTTCCACAGTTACATCGGCGGAATCAACTCTTAATAAAAAAGGGGTCACAAAAAATGTCAGATTTTTCAAGAGGATAGATATAAAAACAAAATAATCATTGTTTTTTGTTTGAACTTTGTTTATAATTAATAATTAAATTTTTTAAGAAAATAGTTTTAAAAAAATATTTTCTGAATCATTTGAGAAAATAATTTTTAAGATACAGGGTAACCAAAGAGTAGATGTTGATAGAGGTTCAGTGTACTGAGTACAGCAGGCAAGCTGAGCCCGAAATTTAAAAGAATATCGTTGAACAAAGCTCCCAGTTTCCTTTTTTTGGGACTTAACATTTGTGTATATTTTGATTTAAAGAATATGAAGAAACTAAATCAAATAATATATCAAAACTGAAATATTGATATCGACAAGACAAAACTTCCTAACCCCATTCGTGAAACCCGGGTTCCAAACCTGGTTTTCAGAACGATACTCCTTAAGTTTTGGGCTCTGGGCAAAACTGTAAAATTTAGAAAAATTAAAGTTGTTTTAGTGTTTTCTTAAACACAAATTATTTTTATTTGTTTACTTTCTAATATTTTGTATACATTTTAGGGGGGAAATATCTATCTATCTCTCAGATTATTAAGTATTAATGTGTACGCTGGCAAAATGCCTACTAATTGTATAATCTAAACATGTGCCAGAATCCAAGTTTATATCAAACCCCTGCAAACTCTGCAGTATGTGTACTCGAGGTTTCGTGAGATGAGTTGGATGAGTGTCAATCTTTGTCAATAAGGGTTACCCAGAATGGATGAGACTTCAGAGACGATTGCACGGAATTTGTTAATTCTGTTTTCTTGTATTCAGGATTCCTGTAGGCAAAGAATGGCTTATTTCTGTGCCAATCAAAATACTAATTGAATGCAGAGATAAAAAAATCAAGCTTTAATTCGTCATATTTTTATAGTTTTGGGTCGTCTTTACAGTCTCATTCTTTGTAGGCAACACTGTACCTTAAATGCAGGAATAAATTAAATGAGCAATATGTTTAATAAAATTATCAATCTTCAAAAAAGTCGAATAAGAAATACAACTTAATTCTACTTGCTTTAACATGTAATGGTCTAAATAACCCATTAACTAATTATTAGCCTAATTAATTTATTAATTCAGAAAACAAATTTTAACCTTTTCCGCAGCGGGTTGTATTTTTTACCAGCAAATAATCTAGCAAGCGCTATTAATCCACTAAATTTAAAATTAGATCAGAAAAATTAAAAATTTAAAGAAATAGAGGCGAAATTTTGTGTATTGGATACTCTTAATCCCGATTAATAGATCTGTTTCACTTTAGATTTTCTTCAGAATCGCGGTCAAAAATTAAAAGTTTCTCGGCTTCTGATTGACTGTTCGTTTTCTACAATCGACACTCTGGTTGGTTGCCTTTTAGACACTTTCCTGAATATTACTGTAAGATTAAATCAATCTCAAGTTTAATAAAAAGAAATGATCTCGATATCCAAAATTCTAAAGTTTTTCGCTCAGAAGACGTAATTTTAAGTGACCCTTCATTTAAGGAGTGGCATGTCCGATTAACATCTGTATTCATCGATAAAAATGACTTGTTGATTCATCCTGCAGAGACAATGAAGAAAAATGGCCAGAATTCAACAAATTTAAAAGAAGAAAAACGCAAAAACCTCGTAATTGTTAATTAAATAAAGGTAATTCACTGAAGAAAAATTAAATGACAGTCCCTTTAAAAAAAATTTGTATTGACACAAAAATACGAGTTTTAGTTGATATTCACTGTACAGTGTACACTACAGTTAAGTTGATATTCACTGTACAGTATATTTAGTTGAAATTCACTGTACAGTGTACACTACAGTTTAGTTGATATTCACTGTACAGTATATTTAGTTGATATTCACTGTACAGTGTACACTACAGTTTAATTGGTATTCACTGTACAGTGTACACTACAGTTTATTTTTCTGATTTAATTATTTTCCTAATTTGTGATCTTGTAATTCTTCTTGCGTACGCATAAAAGCAGAAAACATGTACGCAAACCAGCGTCAGAAGGTCACCTGATATAAATATTCAGAACTTTTAGAATTTTAATTAAAATGTAAAAAATTTGACAATTTGTTATAAAAATGTTTATAATTATAAATATTCTCTTCGCTCATATTATATAATAGCTGACCAAACGGCTGGTCCAAATTATCTGACATTTTTCAAGAAACCCATGAACATCTAACTAACAAAAATACTTTTTTGAAAATTCCACGGGATCTTCAGGAAAAATCATTTTTTATTACAAAGCACGGATAAACTGCGGGAGTAACCATGAATAAGAACAAACCAGGACAACGTATGTTACTATATAATTATATGTAATAAAATATGAGATTCCCCTCATATTATCATATGTTTGTGCAAGTCCGTCCCCCCTGAGCTGAGTTCAAAAATAATTTTCTCGATCTTCATAAGAAATTAAAAGGAAACAATTTTTATATTATATATGTTCACTCGTTTGTTAGTATCCAAAAAACGTAAAAACGGCTAAACCGATCGCGTCCAATTTTTTTGTGGGACCTAACATGATCCCGGGCCGGGAAATTTTATAAATCAAGAAATAAAATCGACAATTTAATTTGTTATTTGAAAATAAAAAAGTAATTATTGCAGATAGAGCATTAATTTAAAGTTAAAATTGAACATGCCCTGGAAGCGTAATAAAATTATATTTACCTAAACAAGATATCTGCAGGGTTAAAGGAAGAAATTTAAACGCCGGAGAGAAGAAATAAAACCAACTAACCAGGGTTGGAACAATCATATAAACATAGGTTACCTAGATAATAATAATAATGATAAAAATACAGTGCTTAGGATCCGGATAGATATATGATATAATAGATGAATCTAATAAAGGAAAATAAAAAAACTCTGACCCAAAGATGAATATGATTAAGATAAAAAACTCTGACCCTTAGATGAATATGGTAAAGAACGGTTAAATACTCTGACCCAGAAATGAATAAGGTAAAGAAAAATAAAAACTCTTACCCAAAGATGAATATGATAACGGAACATAAATACTCTGACCTTTAGATGAATATGGTAAAGAAAGATTAAAAACTCTGACCCAGAGATGAATATAATAAAGGAACATAAAAACTCTGACCCAAAGATTATTATGATAAAGGAACATAAAAACTCTGACCCAAAGATGAATATGATAAAGAAACATAAAAACTCTGACCCAAAGAATGAAAATGATAAAGGAAATCAAAAACTCTGACCCAAAGAATGAAAATGATAAAAGGAACATAAAAAATCTAACATAAAGATGAATATGATCAAGGAACATAAAAACTCTTACCCAAAGATGAATATGATAAAGAAACATAAAAACTCTTACCCAAAGATGATTATGATAAAGGAACATAATAACTCTTACCCAAAGATGAATATGATAAAGGAACATAATAACTCTTACCCAAAGATTAATATTATAAAGGAACATAATAACTCTGATCCAAAGATGAATATGATAAAGGAACATAAAAACTCTGACCCAAAGATGAATATGATAAAGGAACATAATAACTCTGATCCAAAGATGAATATGATAAAGGAACATAAAAACTCTGACCCAAAGATGAATATGATAAAGGAACATAAAAACTCTTACCCAAAGATGAATATGATAAAGGAAGAAGTTTCCTAAAGCTTGGCTAAGAACCGAATTCAATTTTAATCCCCCAGGATTCTGAGAAAACAAACATTTTTAATTCAATTTTTAAAAAATAAAATATGAATTTTAAATTACAAATTATAAATCAACCTTTTTAAGGCTAAAGATACAAGGGTAAAAATATATTTGATATGTTTCAGAAAATGAGAGAAAAATTAGACCTTTAATTAATAATTAACCTAAACAGTTATCTATTTCCAAGACGCATCTTCTTAGAGAATGTTGATTTAACATTAAAGGGAGTGACCGGCTATGTAAGGTAGCTGAACTGAGTATGCAGTGTTGTGGAAAACTTCTTTCGGATTCATTTGAGACATATTAAACTTTTTAAAGATCTGTAAATCCTGAGTTTGAGCGCAAAGTCGACGTTTAAAATTCCTACTTTGGGAGTGGATACGTTTTCAGAATTCGTTTTTTTTCAATTATTAAATAACGACGACAAAAAATTTAAACAAAACTCTACAGTAAACTAATAAATTGTTTCGGAACCGGTTGAGAAAATAAAAATTAATCTTATCATCGAAAATAAGTAATCTTGACGAATAAATTCAAAGAAATTATGAAATTCAATATAATGATGAAAACGAAATAATTGATTCTAGCATTGATTTATTGACAAGTTTTTTTTGAGAAATATGTTCCCAACCATCTTTTACTTTATTTTTCGTTGTCGTTATTTAATAATTAAAAAAAAACTAATTCTGAAAACGTATCCACCCCCAAAGTAGGAGTTTTGAACGTCGAATTTGCGCTCAAACTCAGGATTTACAGATCTTTAAAAAGTTTTATATGGCTCAAATGAATCCGAAAGAAGCTTTCCACAACACTGCATACTCAGTTCAACTACCTTACATAGCCGGTCACTCCCTTTAACAAGTTTCCAATTTACATGAAATAATAACAAATGTTTTTTTTCCTGCATCAGCCAAAGGATGAGGCGTTTGAGAAAGCGAACTGTAGTCTCAGTACTAAATAATAAATAAATAAGAAATCAAATTAAATTAAATCAAATCAAATCAAGTCAGACTATTATCCGTCTGTTTATGTTTTTACTGATATAATTATAATAATCTACTAAAAAATAATTAAAAAATCTACTGTGGCATGTGAATTATTGTACAGTACGACCCAGAAAACTGTGGAATGTGAAGTTGACATTTCAGCAATCATTTTTGAATATGCTGTTGTTTAAAAGCAAATAGTTTTACCAGTAGTTAGAAAATCAAATTAATAATAAAAATGGTCTGTGTATACTGTACAATTTCATGGTTCATTAGACTATTTTAAATCATAACTGAAAAANCTTTACATCCAGAAGTCCAACCTTACATGGAAATTAATAAAAAAGAGAGAAGTAGTTCAACTAGGAAACAGTGGTTAAACCACATCGGTGGAAAACAAACTTCACAAATTGCTGGTCCTAGCTTTTCTAAGTTAAAAATTTCTAAAAATAACAACTTTTAACAATTTGAGCTTGAACCAGTTCAACATAAAACCGCATTTATAAATATCCAATTTCATGGGAAACTACAGACTCAAAATAAAATTTTAAGTTTTAATTATCTTTAAGACAATTTTTATAATTTTTTAACAATACTTTTTAAAATTTTTAAATGAGTATATACATATTAAGCGATAAATTAAACATGTTCCATTAGCTATCTAATGTTAAGGTTTAAAACAGTGTATTTTATTTAATAAGATACGCAAGAGAAGGAACATTCAATGAAAAAATACAAGTTCAAAGAATAATTAGCATATTTTAGAGGAGGGGGCTATACCTGGTGAATGAGAGAACCCAACACTATATCTGAGAAGAAAGAAACTAGAAGTATGTTTCTCTGTTTACCATTAAGCCTAAATAATATGATTTGTATTTTGTATATTTTGTATCAAATGTTATGAAAAATTGGTTCAATTTTTAAATAAATGAGATTTTAAAGTGTCGTAGAGCCTTGATCTTTGCGTTTCCTCACTAACTCACTTTTACTTTTATGGGTGTTCGGACACTTCATAGACAAGACGTTTCATAGACAGAGAATATTTTTCATAGATAAGATACATTTTTTTCTTTCCTCATAGATCATATACCCTCCTCCTCTTTATACTATCTCTCTGGTTATTGTGTTTCAAACTAATTACCTTTTCTGAAATTGTTACGTATTTTTTATTAACCCGAAACCTTAAAATGTCTCAGAAAAAATATTAGATATCTTATCCTTGAATTTTTTTTTCCATGAAATGTCCAACACCCTTTTTTTAGTAGCCCCAGGCATATTCATTTTAGAAGTTCAAACTCATAAATTTAGATTTGGTTTTTATGAAGTAATTGGAAATATTCTCATCGATTTGGATCACTTCAATTGATTATTTTATGTGCGTTGTAACAGTAGAGAAAGTGGAACATATTAACTTGAAGAGACTAGGAAAAACCAAGTGTACATAGTAGATGGTCACACGTTAAAAATTTTATAGTTTAGAAAAAAATTTCAAAAAAATATTCGGATTTCGGCCATAAATAAAAATGGCCTGTGATGCATTACTGCAAGAAAGAGCGGTCACCACCCTCTCTAGTCTAGTAGCGCTTTGGAAACGCTATTTCGTGTTTTTGACCTTGAACATATTAAACATTGTTGAATCCTTTTATCTAAGAAAGATCCGATAAAAGTCGTCTTCAGCAGAGAAATTAAACTCAGCGTCCCCATTTTAGTCTGAAAACAAGCAATTAAAATACACTAAATACACATTATGGGAAGACATTAATAATACTGATGTACACTTATTTATTTCATAATAAATAACTGCAGTACAGTAGTAACAGTACATGTTGATACTAGGGAAGATCTACATCATAAAGTGTACGTCATGACTAGGGGTTTTAACCAATCTAAGGAACAGACTTTTATAAAACTGAACCTCTAACATTACTTTGCATGGTTTATATTTCTATAAAATCACATTTCTGATGTCAAATTCACAATAAAATACAATTTAGCAAATAAACAATAAAAATTCTAACATAAAATATAAGCTGTGCTACATCATCTAGACTTCTTTCTTGAGTAGGCTCTTTCCTAAAACAAAATAAAAGTGATGATATTTTCCAGATAAAAATTGTTTTACTTTAGTAGAGTAAAAGGGGTTCTTTTTTCGCCCAAGTTAGCGGATTTTAGTATTTCATTTTCTTGAAATAATTTGAGATTAAATTGAAAAATTTGTATTTTCCAGACATATTGGCATGAATATTGTATCAAAATCTTTAAATATGTATTATGTACACAAAAATACCTTTTATAAAATAATAATACAAAAATAAGGAATAATATAAATTCATTAGATACCAACTTAAATAATCTAATAATGTATTACAGATGAGAAAAATCGACAAATTCGATTAGGAACTCCTGAAAAATGCGAACCTTTATGATCTGCGCGCCTTGATGAAGTTGATGAGTCCATTTGTCGAGCTGTCATGGGAGCTCACAGGCTCAGAGCCTTCGATCTCAGGCTCAATTGCCTTAAAAATATGGGATAAAATACAATACTTAATTTTTTTAAAAATATACCTTTGCTAACTGTTTTCCGAGCTCCACGCCCCACTGATCGTATGAGTTGATATCCCAAACAACTCCCTAAATTAATTTATTTTATTTGTTTGAAAAAAAAAATATATTCAAGGAAAGGTATTATGCTAAATATTTATTTGGAGACAATTTGGAGCAATATAACAATTAAACTACTTTTCTAGAAACTTCCATTAAATAAAACTCAGAAACATTGCGCATTCCTTCTTTATAAGAAGCAGTGGAGAAATTGACAGAAAAACGACGGTATCTTCCACATTCATGATCAGAATAAGGTTTCAAGGGTACCGTTGCAAATCAGAAATTACCGTCTTTGCCTGAAGGGTCACTTGAAATAACGCTTAAATTCCCTTTAACTTAGGAAATGTTAAATTTGATAAAGTTGACCTGGGTAAAGATCTTGTGCTCGTACATGGCAATAATGGCCCCGAGGGTGAAGGGGTTGACGGTGTCCACCATGATGGAATTGGTGGGTCGGTTCCCCTGATACAAAAAGAATTAATATTTTAAAAACATCTGCTTTTTTTAAGTTCTTCGTCCAAATGTTTGAATTTTTTTCAAACTGCAATTTTAAATTAATATCATTGGAAGTTTTCATTAAAGAAAAGTGCATTCATCAAAGTCAAAGTCAAAGTCAAAGTCAAAGTCAAAGTCAAGGTCCAGGTCCAGGTCCAGGTCAAGGTCAAGGTCAAGGTCAAGGTCAAAGTCAAGGTCAAGATCAAGGTCAAGATCAAGGTCAAAGTCAAGGTCAAGGTCAAGGTCAAGGTCAAGGTCAAGGTCAAGGTCAAGGTCAAGGTCAAGGTCAAAGTCAAGGTCAAAGTAAAAATAAAATCATATCAAAGTTTTCAAATTGTTTAAACTCAAGATATAAATTACCTTGAATACTTTATGAGGACCAATACTTTTAATTTCAGCATCAGATTTTCCAGCTTTCTTTAATTCATCATCAACCTCCTAAATCATATTCGGGGTTAATATTAATTCAAAAAAAATGACCTCACTTGAAAAACTTTTGAAATTCTCTACAAATTGAAATGATTTAAATTTTTAGTTTTTCCATTTTTTTAGAAAAATGTTCAGGTTGACAGGAAAGTATCAGTTAAACCATATTGGATCCTTTTGCAAAAATTACTTCTGAATATTTACTTTGTCTGTTTGTATCCAATAAACGATAAAACGGCTGAACCGATCAGGCCGAAATTTGTTGTGGAACCTCTCGTAACCCACGGGAAGGTTTATAGATAATTTAATTTTCAAAAATTTTCCTCCAACAAAATTCGATTTCGAAAATTTTGAAAATACACGAATTTGTTTTATAAAATCCAATAAATTTTTGTTTGTTTTTGTTTTACAATGTTTACAAAGAGAATATGTTCACAATTGAGCTTAATAAATGTTTAATCTTAAATGAACCGTCAACGTGAAAAAACCTTGTTTAACTAGTTACATACTAGATTTATAACAGTACATTCAAATAATAATCAAAAACTTGTTAATCAAAAATCAAAGCAATCCTTGATTTTGTCAATTTATGGATTCTCTAAGAAATTAAGGATTCATGCAACAGAGTCAAGAAAGAAATTTGTCAAAATTTACAAATATCTATGATAAAAAAAACGAGGATATATTCCTTATTGTTACTCTTCAAACTGTTGAAATGGAAGGTTACGCTAATAAGATGAACAGTCCCTTAAAAACAAAAAGTGTGAAGTTACCTGTCTTGTTTTCCCTTTCATTAGAGCCTCTGTCTGTGCAAGGAAGTTGCAGAGTAGGATGGAGTGGTGGAGTCCCTCCCTTATCTTATTCTTAGTGTTCACAGGGGCAATAAAATCACAAGGGATCACCTTCGTTCCCTGATATATTATTATTATTATTATTATTATCATCTATTTAATAAACAAGACATTCGTATATATTTATGTTGCCTATAGCCGGCCAAACGGCTAGACCGATTGGGCTTAATTTTTTTTGTGAACACTCATGGGTGGCCGGAGGGCGTTATAGACTAAAAAATTCGCTAATTATCTATATAATAAAACAAGACATTCATATATATATATATGTTGTCTACAGCTGGACTGAATGGGCTGACCTTTTTTGTGGAAAATCATGGGGGTGTCTTAGACTAAAAAAATCTTGAATTTCCCCCCCTCAATTTTAGAAAATGATTGTTAAGCCCCCTGGACAAATTCCTGTGTACGCCCCTGATTATTATCATTCAACTTTGTTTACCTGGTGAATCAGCTGATAGAAAGCATGTTGACCGTTAGTTCCAGGCTCACCCCATACAATGGGTCCTTAAACAATGGTTGAAATTTCTATTCAAAGTTAATGTGTATACCATGTGAATGAGCACATCCGTAAAGCAGAACATGTGAATACGAGTACATGAGTACATGTGTACACCAGCTAACCTGTTGAATAATCGACCTGAGCTCCACTCCTAGTAACGTACTTCCCGTTGGACTCCATATCCCCTTGCTGAAAGTACGCAGCAAACCTGAACAATATCATGTAATTGATACGTGGCATGTTTATTGGGACACCCTGCCTAATGTTAATAACTTTGTATCCCTTAATGGAAAGGGAACAATTATGATATTCTTCTTGATTAGTTAAGCATTTTAAGAAATTGGGAAAAGGCGGAATTTTCAAAATTCATTAGTTATGAGCATTTGTAGTTGTTATTTTTAACATGTTTTTAACTTAAAATTAAATGGGATAGTTCACAATGTAGAATGCTACAATGGGGTTGACATTCCTTAAGTATTTTGTTCAAGCTTTAGAAGAACTTATCTTGTCTGTTCCTCCTGATTCTTATTTCTTTTAACAAAAACAGCAATAACAGAATAGCCAGAAAACATTGAAATCATCGTTGTCTTCTTTTTCTTTTAATTGTGAATTGTCATTAGAGATTAGAGATTTTCTAGTTTTTAATGATTTCTAAAAAGAACATTTTAGTTGCAACAATTGAAAATTACACAAGCCTTAGCGACATTTCTTAAGTAGAAGGAACAACTTAGTTGACGTTCGTTCTGAAGTTTTCCGGTTTCCCATTTTTTTTGAAAGTGAAATCATGGATATCTTAATATACTTCAGACTAAGCTTATATGGGTGCAGACTTAAATCGGATATGCTAATCTATAAATGGAGGGTTCCTTGAAATTACGTCTTCAGTCTATTTCAGAAATTAGCACTTGTCTCACTTATTAGTTTATTGCAGAATTTTGGTAACATTTTTTATGTTCGTTCTTGAGTAATAATAAAAAAGGATTCTAAAAATCATTCCTCTAAAATAGACCATCCAGGAGGATTTTAAAGATTGAATTTGCACTCTTGAAGAACAATTATACACAGTAAAAACGTCTTATATGTCTCAATGAATCCTGAAAAATATCTCTACAATACTGCACTCACAGCTCAACTACAATGTATAGCCAGTCTCTCCCTTTAATCGAGTCATAATTACCTATGTAAATACTGATCGTATGGAAGAAGAGCGTGGGTTTCACATCCATAGAAATTATGATACCAGACACCAAGCATACCTTAATATTAACATATTCAACAGTTTTACCAATACGTATAAATGGTCTTAAAATTCTTGAGATCAATATATAAACTTCTATATACAAATCAGAAGATGGTCATGGTCATGGTCATGGTAATTGTCATGGTCAAGGTCATGGTCATGGTCATAGTCATGTCATGGTCATGGTCATGGTCATGGTCATGGTCATAGTCATGGTCATGCCATAACCATAACCGCAACAATAATCATAATATTAATCATGATAACAATTTTTTGAATAGATAATACATTTAAAAAAATGCAGGGGTCCATATAATTCCGTCTAAAAGATCCCAAATGTTAATTAATTGATATTAGGGGCAGAAATTGATCAAGTATGATGCTAAGTTGTAGAACGAATTCCATACTGCAGGATCTATAGTATACTTCAGCAGTGAAAGGGATTGTCTTGTTTTTCTTTATTATAATTTCTCCCTTGTATTGATTACTGATAGTTATATCTTTCAACACCCCAAATGCAGTACATATTTATGAAGTGCAGTACACGAACACGTACATACAAAAATTGCCAGAGTTCACAATGACACGGAGAGTGTAATTTCATGCCCCTAAATGTACTTTAAACCCCGATCCCATTTCGGACCAGAAATGGAATTATATAGACCCTTGGAAAAATGTATTGGCGCAGAAATATGATAATAATATATGATATGATATCCATAAAACTTTGGAATAAGAAGACGACATTTATCTCCGTTTTACCTAATATAAACTTTTTGTAGGAAATGGGCCTATGTACAATGCACAATTGCTTTGTATCATGTTTATTAAACTAAAAAAAATCACAACCTGAGTCTTACAGTCGTCTACCTTTTCCAGAGTTTTGCCAACTGTAATTATCATCATAAAAATAATAATCTAAACTAAACAAACCCATGATTACAGGTATATTCTGATGTAGAGGAGCAGTTTTAAAATGATTATCCATCCAATGAGCTCCAGACAAAAGCTTTTCGAAGTTCTCAAACCCAATGTTCAAAGCAATACTCATACCAATAGCAGACCATAGGGAGTAGCGACCTTAAGAGATATAATGTTATTCTTTTATATCTCATTTTCATATTTTTACACAAGATCAAAAAGATTATCGCCACCCCACTCAGAGACCCTATATCTAGGTTCTCATCGTAGCTGTTCTTCTATCCTCCTATCCTCCTCTCGCCACCTCCAGGATGACAGTAGCGGACCGCTAGTCTTTACAATATTATATTGTGATCTTTATCTTGTTCTTTCCTCTCTTTTATGTACTTGCGTATCAAGTACGAAAGATATAGATGAAATTTAGAAAAAAATTGTGAAACACATTCTTATTTGGTTGCAACTAGCAAATAAGAATGCCAAATCATGTTTCTTCTTAAAGAGACTGTAAGCGTAATTTGAGGTGTCCCTCCATGCAAAGACTACAATGCCCGATTCACAACAGTACCCTTAAAAGCTTCGTCTGATCAAGTATGAATTAAATATCCCCTGTTTTAGTTTTGAAAACTGATTATTTTAAACTGCGTGTTTTCTGAAAGAGTGACTTGCGCAATGCGCATTTCTACTGCTGGAAAACATTAAGTTATTATTACGTTTATAATCTTTAAAAGCTCTTCAGAAAAGAAGTGTTAAAATTCTTATTAGTATAATTATTGGCGTAAGGAACTTTCCTAAAGGCAACTTCCCAAAATGTGCAATTTCACCAGCGGCAATTTCCCAAAGGTAAGGTTAGGCCTTTGCAAATTGTGGACCGAGCGCTGCGGCTAGTCCAGACTTGTAACTTGGGAAAGTACCCGTGGGATTGAGGTTGCCGTTTGGGAAAAGACCTTTGTTAAAGTACCTAAAATCTAATTATTAAATAAGTAAAAATGTAAAATTGTATTTCCTAACAAAACAAACTTTTTTAAAAATTATTTCTGAATATATTAAATTGTATTTCACCTCCGACCCAATCCCAGAACTCGAACATGTTCTTCTCGTCGATCCCGAAGTCCTTGACCTTAGGCCCGTTAGTGCTGAGTGCGACGAAGTGCAGAGCAACGTGACCGGCCTCCTTAGCGCTCTCCAGAAACCACATCTTGGCCGTGGTCGCGTTCGTGATGGTTTCCTTGACAATATAGTTACATTCATACTTTTCTGTCGTCTGGTAATTTGTCAATCTTTCGTAAGTCTATCTTTTTGTGTCAGTTTGTTTATAAAATTGTGATCACTGATCAGGCTTTCCATTGGTCTTTCTGTTTTTGAATGTCTAACAATAATCAAACTAGGGCTAGGTATCTTTTGACCGTTCAAAGTTAGGTTATTTAAAATATCAATCATTAGCTATGACAACCCTAGAATAAATCCATCCATTTTAAACGTTTATCCAAAAAAATAAGTTTCATCTACATAGAAAATAAGAAAATTTACATTTAAGGGGTGAAAATGGTTGTAATTTTAATTTTAATATATTTTAGTTTAACATTGTTTCTATTACTTTTTAAAATTTTGTTAAAAGATTATTTGAATCTCCAAACCTCTGTCAACCTCTGTCAAGTTTGTCTGTCAAGTTTGTCTTAGTTTGCCTGTCAAGTTTGCTTTTTAAGTGTTTGTCTGTCAAATGTTTATCTGTCAAGTGCTTGTCAGTCAAGTGTTTTTCTGTCAAGTTTGTCTGTCTAGTTTGCCTGTCAAGTTTGTTTTGTTAGTGTTTGTCTGTCAAGTGCTTGTCTGTCAAGTGTTTGTCTGTCAAGTTTGTCTTAGTTTGCCTGTCAAGTTTGTTTTTTAAGCGTTTGTCTGTCAAATGTTTATTTGTCAAGTTTGTTTTTTAAGTGTTTGTCTGTCAAATGTTTATCTGTCAAGTGTTTGTCCGTCAAGTGTTTGCCTGTCAAGTGCTTGTCTGTCAAGTGCTTGTCTGTCAAGTGCTTGTCTGTCAAGTGCTTGTCTGTCAAGTGCTTGTCTGTCGAGTATCTGTCTGTCTGTCTGTCTGTAGTATAACTACCTGTGTTGTAAAGGTTTTGCTTGCAATGATGAAAAGTGTGGTTTCAGGGTTCAATTTCTTCAATGTTTCCGCCATATGAGTTCCATCAATGTTTGATACAAAGTGAACCTGCAACATTTTAAAAACATAAATTTTTAGTTAAATTAAATCAATTACAGCAATTACATAAATCAAAGAACTTACAGAAATTACAGCAATTACCATATAGTTAAAGGTTTAGGAACTGTTACACTCTTTAACTTTGTTGTAATTGATAAATATGGTTAAAAATAAATCAGTATGAACATAATCATAAATCAGGATTGAAGGGGGTGTATGTATGAAGAGGGTAAACGTAACTTTTACCATCTTTAAACGGGGTGATTACAGATTCACAACGATACACTTAAAACTTTTGTCTCATCAAGAATGAATAAGATATCCATCCATTCCCCTTTACTATGAAAATTGATTATTTTCAATTATGGCTTATTTATGATTAAGTCGCTTTCAGGTTTAAGCTACAGAGACAATGGCGGAAATGTCATAATTCAACACGTTAGGAAAGGAAAGAAACGTAATTTTTCTCAATGTTTCTCAGATAGAGGGTTAAAGGGTTTTATTGTGAATCGCACATTTCACTTTTAAAATTCTCTTTAAAAACTTGGTAATTTTTTCACCTTAGGTCCGACAGCGAATGGTTTAAGAGCCTCTGTAACCATTAGAGGACCAAGATCAGAGCCTCCAATACCAATGTTAACCACATCTGTGATGGACTTCCCCGTGTATCCTTTCCAGGACCCGGAGATAACACTGGAGCAGAACTCCTTCATGTGGTCCAATACAGCGTTCACGGAGGGCATCACATCCTTTCCATCAACCTACATATACACATTTTTATTTAAAGACGAAAATTAGACCGGTTTCTTAGTGCCATATGAATATAGGATTAGACCGGTTCCTTAGTGGTACTTTAATATAAAACTTGAGACCGGTTCATACGTGCCACATAAGGTAATAACTGGAAAGGAACATTACACTGGTTCATAAGTGCTAGATTAAGATATTACTGTATAGAAAACTTAAGACCGTTTCCTGAGTGCTACATGAAGAAATGGAAGAATGCAACATGATGAATAATGATAATACCTGGATAGGAACATTAGACCGGTTTCTAAGTGCAACATGAAGAACAGATCTATCCTCTGTAAAGTTGATCTTAGCACCGCTGAACATTGCGTTGGTAGCCTTCACAAAAAAGAAAACAATTAATTAACACAATAAAACCTTTACGACATAACAAATAAAAAAATATGCTATGATAATCAAAATTTATAAAAATTGTTTCATACCTCTGGGATTCCTCTCTCCTTTGCCAAATCAAGCAGAAGTTTCAGAAGCTCTTCTGTCAGACGATTCTATACAAGATGAGATGAGATAAGATGAGATGAGATCAGATCGAATGAAATAAGATAAATAAATTAATTCAAATCTCAACTAATCAGACCTGAAAATGAGATATTCTTTGCTCAATATCTTGATATTTTCAACCATTTTAATTTTAGATTTTTATCAGCTTTGTGAGGAAACATAAATCTGTCTCAATAGGAATAAATGTTGATTACTCCACCTTAGAAAAATCCAGAAGTAGAGGTCCATCACAGGGAGTCTCCAGCTGGACGGAGAACTTGTTGAACCTCTCCGGGTCCTGGTTGAACAGCTCCAGGATATTAAGTTTGGATCCGTTCTTGGAATAAAAATCTTCAAGGTTCTTCCAAGCAGCGCACTCTTTAAGGGGTCCTTTCTGCTCCATGGTTAAAATTCAAAAATATCTGAAAATATTTCTAAAACTTACTTTTTGCTTATATGATTTTTTTTGGTTTCAAAACAACAGTTAACCAAAAACTTTTCTTTTTATATAAATTGAAAATGTACTTCCATTAGCAATAAGTTTAAGCATGAAATGGGTTGTCAACTGTACAGTGTTCATAAAAACATGCTTCATGCTTAAGCTTTCAAAAGCTTTCGGTTTAGTTTTGAATGTTAAAACAAATTAACTATATTTTGAAATGTATTTTTACCTTACATTTATATTTATACATTAGTAGTATTTGTTTATTTAAAGGTTTGATCAAAACTCATGAACCCCTAGACCGATTTGCACCATAATTGTAGGTTGACTTTTAAAGAGCAATTTTTATTTCAAACAAAGCTGAGTAGTACTCAGTTAGTACCCTAGCTGGTATACAATATTTGAACTGTTGCTTTAACCACAAATATTTCACTTCCTTAACTTATATTTAATATTTAAGCTGCACTTTAAAATATTTTCCGGTAAACTGAACACAGCAATGAATGTAAAATTCAGTGAAGCAATAAAATATTATTTATCCAAGGTGTAGTAAACTGATAAAGAGCTTAAATCACATTCCAAACTATTTAACTTATTTCAGTTCATCGCTTTCAAAATAATAAATAAGATAACCCTTGAACATATCTACAAAATTGGAGAGAAAATTAATATTAGCTGAAATAGGTACGGACAGTTGTATTCTAAACCATCTCTACAACTGCATACATATCATACTAGTGTATACCAGACCATCTCAACCCTTGTATATACGCAGTGTAATGTGTATACAAGGCCATCTCTACCCCTGTATATATATATACTCTTGTCACCTTGTGTAAAATAAACCATCTCTACCCCTGTATATATACTGGTGCATACTAGACCATCTCTACCCCTGTATATTATATACTATGTGTATACTAAATCTGCATACTAGACCATCTCTAACCCTGTATATTATATACTATGTGTATACAAGATCATCGCTACCCCTGTTTATATACTAGTGTATACTAGTCCACCATTACCCCAGTAAATATACTTGTGTATACTAGACCATCTCTACCCCGGCATTTATACTAGTGTGTACTAAACCACCTCTACCCCTGTATATATACTAGTGTATACTAGACCATCTCTACCCTGTATATATACTGGTCTATACTAGTCCACCATTACCCCTGTAAATATACTTGTGTATACTAGACCATCTCTACCCCTGTATATTAACTAGTGTGTACTAAATCACCTCTACCCCTTTAGATAAACTAGTGTATACTAGACCATCTCTACCCCCTGTCATTAAACTTGTGTATACTAGACATGTATATATACTTGTGTATAATAGACCATCTCTACCCCTGTATATAAACTAGTGTGTACTAAACCACCTCTACCCTCTGTCTATAAACTAGTGTATACTAGACATGTATATATACTGGTGTATACTAGACCATCTCTACCCCTGTCTATATACAAGTGTATACTAGACCATCTCTACCCCTGTATATATACTAGTGTATACTGACCATCTCTACCCCTGTCTATACACAAGTGTATACTATACCATCTCTACCCCTGTATATATACAAGTGTATACTAGACCATTTCTAGCCCCTGTCAATAACTGAACTGAATGAGAATGGTAGAGAAGGTGTATGTATACAGAATAACCTTGTGAAGGTTAAAGCTGCGGTGTACAGTGTACACTCTACAGTTTACAGTCTCCATCTTATTCAGGGATTAACTCTTTTATCACACACACACACACACATCTTTACGCACATTCATTTTAACACATTCAGACAAATATAAACCCACAATTTTCATTTAGAAAACAATCCATATTCCCCTTTAAATCTTAAAAATATACTTGGTATATTTCTAATAAACATTAGTTTTTTAGTTCAACATGATATATACATTTGCCCTTGAGTTGAAGCTATGAGATACGGTGATAGTTGCGTCAGGCATATTTAAGAATAAGCCGGCTTTAAATTTAACTCGTTCTTCATAGAAACATAATTTTTAAAGAATTTCATCAGCAGGGATTATGCGTACTTTTCGATCTATAATCCTGTCTTCCCATGGACACTAACAAGCAAAAAAAAATAATCATAATTTTATTACTAATTGAAGAATGACGATAATGCAATCTAAATTAAAAGATCGAGTCTTTGACACAAACTCAAAATTTTTTATCCTCGCAATCTAATGGTGTAAAGCTTTGACATTTCAAGGATAATTTGATCTAGCAGAGTTTGTAATTTGTAATATCCAAGGACTACGAAATTGGGTTGGATTAGAAATCAGAATAACTCAATTCCTCTTAAATAAAAATGTAAAAAATTATGCTTAAATTGTTTTCTTTGTATCAATTAATAAACATTAAAACAGGGCCCGGGAGGTGTAAAATATTCACGGAGGCCAAGCAGGGTTGCACACCCTCCTTCTCTTAATATGCCTATAGATAAACCATTGAAATTTAATCATATTAAACAACATTTTATCTATAACGCAAAACAAATTAAAGCCAATTGGATAGAATATAAAAAAAAATCAAATTTAAAAAAAGAAATGAACAGTTATGGAGTCTAGATAGATAGATAATATGTATATCTAAGTCTAGAGTTTAAACTAGAAAGCCGAAGAAAGGATTGAACGTGATTCTGGAAAAATTCCCATTTTTATCTGAAAATAATAATTTTCATGAACTTTTAAATAACAACAAAACATTTAACCCTGTCGAATACATATATTAATAAGTCACCGGGTGGTTACAAGTAATTACATACAATTAATTGTCTATGTTACATATTACAAATATGTTAAATCAAAACATAAAAATGTACTACGATTATGTCAGCTTAGAGAGATTGATGACGTAATTTTAATTGCCATCACCAATTCACAACCTAAAAGGTATATCAAAATTATGGTTCTGCTATAAAAGTGGCTTGCAGATTTTACGCAGCAGAGACACTGACAAAGATAATAATTTTTAGTTTTGTATATTGTGTAGCTCACCATAAAGGTTTCTGTGTAAGTCGGACCACTCTTTTAAAATACGGCTACAGTTCCTTTAATAACTTTCCTAAACATTAACTGACAAACAAGGCGGTAACAAATAATAATGTTGGATACATGTCTTCTATGGATGATATTGTAATTTTAAAGATGGGATTAAATATGCTTAATCCTTTACATTTAATTCTCTACATTTAATCCGTTGCAGGTGAAAAAAAACATTATCACAATCTACATATAGTAAGACTAAACATTTTTAATAAAACTTTAAGTAAATAAACTTAAAACAACTAAGAATGTTAAATCATATCCAAACTAAGCAGGATTAAAAATGTTTAATCCTATTCAATCAAGCAGGAGTAATATTTTTAAACACTATTAAACTAGAGCAGGATTGAAAATGTTTAATCCTATCTAACTAGAATAGAATTACAGATGTTTAATCCTATCCAACTAGAACAGGATTAAAGATGTTAAATCCAATCTGACAAGAGCAGGACTAAAGATGCTTAATCCAATCTAATTAGAGTAGGGTTAAAGATGTTTAATCCTATCCAACTAGAACAGGATTAAAGATGTTAAATCCAATCTAAGAAGAGCAGGATTTAAGATGTTTAATCCTACCAAAATAAAGGAGGATTAAAGAGGTTTAATCCTATCCAACTAGAACAGGATTAAAGATATTAAAACCAATCTAACAAGGACAAGATTAAAGGTGTTTAATCTTACCAAAATAAAGGAGGATAAAAGATGTTTAATCCTGTCCAACTAGAACAGGATTAAAGATGTAAAATCTAATCTAAAAAGAGCAGGATTTAAGATGTTTAATCCTATCCAACTAGAACAGGATTAAAGATGTTAAATCCAATCTAACAAGGGCAGGATTAAAGATGTTTAATCTTATCAAAATAAAGGAGGATTAAAGATCTTTAATCCTATCTAACAGATCTCCTAGTCTATCAGCAAATTTATCTGGAACAAGGCGTTGCTCTTCTGAATCAGTACTTGTCTCCCAATCTTTCACCTAGGAAATGACTTTCAAAACGAATTGTCCGTCAGAATAATCTCGTTCTTAATAAAGTTATATAAAAATTCCGGTTTTGTAACAGAAAGACATAATTCAATAGGATTTATCTGTTACAAATGTACATTTGTACATAGTCATGTAGTGTACTTTTTGCACTGAGTCCAAAACTTAAGACAGAGTATCGTTCTGAAACCAGTTTTAAAACCCGGGTTTCACGAATGGGGTTTAGGCAGTTTTGTGAATATCAATATTTTTGTAATGAAATATTATTCTTCTCAGTTTGTTTATATTCTTAATTTTTTTCGAATCTCTTAAATCAAATCTACACAAATGTTAAGACCCCAAAATGGAAACTTGGGAGTTTTGTCCAAAGATATTCTTTTAAATTTTAGGCTCTGAACTTATCTAAATCTTAAGAAAGTACACCTGTACACTGTACAGAGTACATGACTAAACTGACCTTTTCTAGCGAGTGTACACCTGTTCCAACCATTAGCGTCTGAAGTCCACAGTTTTTCCCGAGCAAAATATCAGTATCAGCCCTAGATGTTAAAATAAGTATTGTGCAGCCTTTACAATAAAATTGCTAACAGAAGCCTCAAATCCAACTTAATGTTGAATTGGTCTGTGTAGTATGTATACTGGATAATTGATGTGTTTCACTTTCATTTGACTATTTAAAATCATATTTTTTGTCGAACAGCTTTCGTTTTGTTCCATTGTCTTTTGGGTCTCTAAGCATAATCTAGCAAAATATTTACAAAACTGAAGCAAAAAGATTAAAATAACCGACAGAAGTATGTCTGAAAAGAAGATTAGTAAGTTCAAGGCTGGCCTAATAATACATGACCCTTTTTGTATTGGATAGTAGGTTTTTTCGTTTATTTTAAAAAACGATCGTATTTAAATTTTCTGGAGGAGCCAAATCGTTCGTTCATCAGCATTCACCAAAAATTTTGTTCGTTAACAAAAGCGATGCCCAATGCCCATCCCTATCCACTGTGTAATTTTTACCTGTCTCCAATCATCAGAGTTCTCTCTGGTTTAACGCTTGGATGTCGTTTCTGTACAATCTCAAACATAAGGGGATTGGGCTTCCCTGGAATATTATTTCATTAATTGATAATATACGAAAATACAGTGGTATCCAGAAAAAATGAAGATTATCATTTTCATCTTTTGTTCTTGTTATAAAATGTCGATATTGAAAAGTCCTATTCGATGTTTGTTCGTTAAAAGAAATAGCGGAGACGAAAATCACTCCACAGTTTCCTGGTTTCTTCTGTATAAAATGGGGTACTGTGCTAAACTACCTAGGATAATTGGTTTCCGACCAGCTGCTGTCTCAACAGCTGCAACCATAGAACCGGTTCCTGAACAATAATAATGCTGACCAGCTTAAGTAGTGATGTGTCAAATCAAATCTAAAAATGCCCTCCTCCCACTCCCCTAACCCTAAGGGTTTGATCCATTTTAATAAATTCAAGGCTTTGTTTTGCAAAATAGATACATTGAAATAAAAGGGAAAATTAAAATTTGCTAAATGTTTAAAAACGAATTCAAGCACAAAATGTAAGGCATTCCACAACAATTACATAGATATTGATATAGTTACATTTATTAAGATCAGATACCCCAAATTACAATGAGTAGATGATAAGTAAAAAAAGTATTTTGTTAGTTTGTTAATATCCATGCAATTTTTTTAAAAAGATTTTAAATATTGCAAAAAATTTATTAAGAAAAGTTCATCCTAGAAATGTTAAGACTTCTGCCAGCAATTTAGAGATTTAAAGACACATAAATAGACAACTAAAAATAATCTACCTGGAACAACTATTTCCTTTCCTTTCATTGGAAACTGAGCATCAGTATTTGTTGCAATAAAAATACTGCCTTCACGGGACAAATAGCTGGCAGCTTTTAGAAGCTGGAAAACACGCCATAATAGATCTGCATGATTGATGTAAAACTTATCAAGGTTGAATTTGTCGGCCTTGTCGGATAGGGTATATTAATTATCATGGCGGTTTTCCTTAGTAAAAGATATATGAAGATCCATCCCAGCAATCACAGCATGGACATGGGGATCAAGATCTACAGTTAAACTTGCTAGATCCCTGTTCTCCACCCCAATATCAGGCTAAAAATCAATCATTCAATCAAAATCATCCAAAATATTTGACAAGTGACAATTTCCTCAGACTTTTTCTCTATAACAGCCTAAATTGACTTTGAAAAATCCTTTGAATGGTCTTTCTGGAGAAAGTGCACAATTTAAAATATTTCATTTGAGAATTAGTCACATAGCAATCCCTTGGAATTGAATGAAAATGATTGGACAAAATAAACGGATAATAAAAGAACTAATCTCTTCAAGATAGCAGTAAATGTTTGATGTATGACCAAAATAGCATGAGAGCAAATATTGGATGAAGAATATCCCAGGTAGAATTGTATTCACATTGACAAAGGTTTAATCAGATGATGAAACTTTTTCTCTTGTTAGTCAAAAGCTAGGTTATGTTTACATAAGCAGAACACAGAATAACAATAAACCAGAAACAGGGTTTAATGGGTTGTAAGCTGAAACACCTGGAAGAATTAGGCCTGCTCTTAGGAAGCAAGCATCAGCATTGGTCACAATAAACTTGAGTTTAAAATCCAACAATAATGAATATTGAATTGTTTATCAGGAAGAGAATATTTGACCAAATTTAACATGAGTATTAGGGACGTCTATACTTTCCACATCTCAACCATAAAGTGAATTTACTTAGTTAAGATTGAGACTCTCAAAAAAAAGCAGAATGAAACTTTCTTCTTTCAATCCAGCAAACTAAGTACTAGGATTTAAATCCCTGAGTGTTATGATTAGCTAGATAAGACGCTGCCATCATCAGCTTCCAACAGTTTATCCCTCCATCAAACCCAAGTATTACTGCCTCTACTGATCTAATTAATGAAAAGTGTACAACTGGCATTTAAAAAAAATGTTAAAATGAATTAAAATTTATAAATAAAATTATTTTCATCCAAATATTGACACCCTTCCTGTCTAACAACTGGTCAGCATTAAGTCTTGAATCATTTATAGTCTCTAAGTTGAATCCAGAACTAGACTCAGCCTTGAAGAAAAACAAATTTTCAGCTTTTAATTTAAAGATGTTTTTATTGAGATATTTTAGAAGACTTTGATATGACTCTAAGAAAACAAACATGTCTCCTACAGTAAAATAATAAAAACAATTTTAAAGTATTGATCTAAAAGTTCTTAACATTCCCTTAGCTTTCTTAGGACAGTCATAAATAAAAGTTCTAGGATGAAACCTCCAGAGAATTACAATGATTTAAAAATAGGACTTATTTTCTCAAACCCCTTAGATAGTATTTGTTGTTTATGGCTTTCAAAACGGACAAAATTACGAAAATTTTGACATAATAATTCCTAGAAACAAGAAGCACATGCCCAAATTGATTGGGAGTGAAACAGAATTATTAAAGGATTTTGCACTGGAATTGGGATAAAATCCTAAACGGAGATCCTATTTCTCAAGATAAAGTCACAATTAGTATTTTCCTTTATTTATTACATAACCCTATCATGCAATACTTTAGCTTCTAACCTGGACATTGATGTTTTACATTATTTTCATCCCTACATGATCAAGAATTTTAATGTGATATTTTATAATCAATAGAAAGGAATTGAGTTTTAAACTCTGTATTTCTAATCCCTATTTCTTGGCATTCCTGATGTTCCCTTAGATGTTTCAAACTATGGATTCTGTTAGATCAAATAGTCTAAGTTTGAAATATCTAAGGTTTACATCATCAGGTTGCAAAGAAATATGGATTAGAAATTGAGTTTGTGAAAAAACTCAAATCATTTAAATTCCATTGAATATTTGCATTTATTTCTGTGCCACTATTTCACACATTTTATTCTTCATTTTCTCTTATTTTCAACTTTCTTTCTCACTGTAAGTAGCTCTTTTCACTAAGCAGAATTTTCTTAAAAAATAAACCCCCACCCAAAACAAAAATTAAAGATTGTTTAAAAAAACTTTATGATGTGTTCCAGAAAAAAGTTTAGAAATGCTAACCAAGATTTCCAAGAACAGACTGGTTTAAAAAATGGACTTTCATTAACCCATGATGTTGTTACGTTGTATCTTCCTACTTATCTTTTTACACCTTTAGGTCTCTATTCAGGTTTCAGATCAATCAAATTCTTTTCCTCATAGAGAATGTAGGGTCAGGAGAATCAGCAATTAGTAAGCAGTTGGGATTTGTTAGGAACTTAGTTGCATATATTATGTGCAGGAGAGAAAAACTCCTAAGATCCATTATCCGATAAATTTTTAGGCAAAAATTATTTTCTACATTTAATTTGAAAGTTTTTATTTTAACTAAATAGATTGAAAGGTTTTATGATCTTATTATTTGACATATTAAACACTCCAATCATGGTTTTAAAAGTGAATATCAGATATGCTCCTAGTGAATCCGATTATTACTGCATTTACATCTTTCGAATAAAGTCCTGGCGAAAATTTAGGCATTTTGCTAATGATGAAAAATTCTCAAATTGCAAGGTTTCCGAAAAAAATTTGTACTTCTGATTTTTATTCTAAATTTTCTAATTTTCCCTGCATCTTCAGCGCCTAATAGATTTAGATCTGTTGTTATGCTCATCCGTTCTTCCACCTTATGCAACATACATCTTTCTTCAATTTTTTAAATAACTTTTTTTTCAGTTAAACTTTAGTATTTAATGCGTTTTATTTGGTATCATATCATATCATATCATACAGCTAGGGATGCGTCCAACAGCTCCTTGACCTACAAGGGGTATGCCATCACAATCCCCTATAGGTGAAGGCTTTTCAGCCTGACATAGTTTAAATCCTAACGTCGGACACACGACCAAATTTGAGCCATGTCACCGGTCTGATTCCTTTTGTCAGCTAGTTGCCAAACAGTTGTATTAAATACATAATTTAATTTTTAAATGAATTGATAAATAAGCTTATAATAAGTTATTGAGTTATAGAGAAGTGATTCATAAATAACTTGCTGTGCCAATCGATCCATCTGATTAATTAAATCGTGGATGTTTAGACAAAAACAGTTTCCAAGAATTTATTAGCTTGAGGCGGCAAAGTCAAGCCGTGTCAACCAATCCAGCTGTTTAGTTTAAGATTTGATATATTACTGCTGTTCTACCCGACTAACAGCTTCCAAAAAATGAAAAATTAGCATGGCACAGCTAAACTGCGTTAAATATTTATTAACTTGGCGAGAACATATGGGAGAAATAAATGTTAAGTCAGAGAGTTTTCTGTAGGGTATCAACACTTGTTTAACACTGCCTGGCAAACGTGAATACAATTCTTAAACTGAGACTGGCTACATCCAAAATAATGAAGGATTTTCTTCTTTCTTTAGCATATTCAATTTCAACACTCTGTGATCGTACCGAGGCATTAACATATTATAATTTCTTATGGTTAATATTAAAAGATTATCTGTCATTCAATATATAATGTATGTACACAATTTTCTAAATGCAACCTCTAGAATAATCACCATATTAATTTTCTAGAGTAATGTTTGTTGGATTGGAGGGACAAAATTATACTTAAGTTAATCGGGAAAAATGTCGAAAAAACGTATAAATGGTACATGAGCACAAATTTTAAATATTTATTTTTTAGTCTCTTTTCTCGGATTTTGCATATTATTATTGTGAACATATTTGTAAAACACATATTACTCAAATCAAATCAAATATGAATTTTCTAATCACTCTATCTTTCCTTCTTTGATATTAAAAACTATGAATTTTGCTAAGTTTGAAATATCAAAGGTTTAAAAATTAGAATTTGTTGCAAATGTTTGATTCCTTTACAGTTAACACCTTTCAAATATTGAGAGCAAGATGGCTTCATAGAATCATATAGCCTTGAATATGAACAAGTTTCTCTGTGACGAATGGGTATGTATGTAAAAAGATGATTGCTTTGATTAATTTTTGAATTGTTTTTGGCCTTTTTTGCAAAATATTTATGCTTGGGTCAAAATTTGGCAAATATAAGGAAAATAATAAATTTTCTTTTACTTTGCCAAATTTTGTCAATAAAAGAAAATATTAAGCAAAAAAAAAACCTAGAAAGAACCAAACTAATACACACATCTACAGACTTAGTACTCACCCCTATGGGAAGATATTGGATGCCAACATCATCTAGTTCCTGCGTTATTCCAGCAGACCCAACCACATAAACCTTCTTGGTCTTGTCGAACCCACAATCCTTGTCATATTTTTGTTATAAAAAAAAAATGAACGGATACAAATGATTAAATTTTTGGGAGTTGTAAGCTTTAAATACTTTGGTTTTATCAGCAACAGCAATGGAAAAACTATTGATTTTTATATACTAAAGAATAGAAGAATCGTAAAATTGTTAACTATGAAAATATAAATTTTCTCAATATACAAACCAAAAGATAGCCTTAAATAAAGATTTCAGTTTCTCAAATGATAAAATGTAAAAAATATTTCCTCTAAGTATGATGCTGCTAGGTATGCAGTTCCAATTATCTCATCCTGAAATATAGATATTTCTCAAACTGTATTTCTGTGATTGCATAAGTTTTTAATTTTTTATTATTCTACTATATACACATAAAGGGTAAACCATGAAAGCTTTTGCAAGTAGTTTTTTTATCAACATCTGTTTCAGTACAAAAACTAAAATTGCAACTGTATGCACCGTGAATAGACATGAGCCAAATTAGACAATTAATAACAAAAAAAATCTGACAGTTTTATTTTTTCTTTCTTACCATTTCATTGGTCAAACTCAAATCTTAATACTACCAAAAAAGTTTTAAAGAATTTGGAAAATGCAAGATATTCTTATATTTAAGTCAAGTGTTTTTAATAATAGCTAACAAATAGAAAGTTCCCCGGTTCCACATATACAATCCTTTCAAGTCAAGTCTAAATTCTGACAAAAAAAGTTTGAAGAATTTGGAAAAATGGAAGTAGCATGGAAGTAAACAAGTGTTAATAACAGTTTTCTTCCTTTAATATCATTGGTCCTGTAAAACACCATGGGCTATATTTTAAAGAAAGATTTACGAAGATTTGAGGGAAAAATAAAGTTCCCCCTTCTTGAGGGAATTGTTGTTATAAAAGGGAATATTGTTTTCCAAACAAATATTTATTGCCTAATACTCACTATGAAGGTTCACTCACCAGATCCCCTCCAAAGCCCAGAGTATCCACCTTCTGCTTGTACTCCCTCCTGTGCTTTGTGCTGTTGTTCGTCACAAAGAAAACCCTTTTCCCCAGCTCGCGAAACCTAAATAAGTCAGCAGGGTGTAAAACAGATTTTAAATTATTAGAGATAAAGGCCGGAAATTGTCGGGTAAAAAATATAATGTTCTAACTTTTAAGGGCTTATAATGGACAAAAAATCACGTTCAAACAATATTTAGTTTTAAGTTTGGAGTTTGAAGGGACTGTAAACGTAATTTCAAGTGAACCTTCATTTATAGAGTGGCATGTACGATTTGCAACGATATCCTAATACCTATGTATGAGAATTTCTGACCTGATTAAGGTTAAAAGGGTTCCGTTGTGAATCGGAAATGTCACTCTTTAAATGGAGGATAATTTGAAATTACGTAATGAACCTCTTTTAATCTCGAACCCTACGACCAATTAAAGAAGAAGGATTAAAGTTAATAACATCTATCCTACTGTAACATAAAAAAAAAAACAGTTCCCCCCATCGATCCGGAGAAAGGTCAGGGTAGAGTCCGTCTCACCGCACAACTTCCATAGAAAGCAGCGCGGCGGCTGCAACCGGAAGGATCAAACCTGTTTACCTGTTAATAACCTGAGGTGAACCTTGTATAGCCTCAGCTCCGACCCAGAGAACTCCATCACAATCCGTCATCACAGTGTCGAAGGAGTTTAACCAGCTCTACAGGAGAATTCGATATTTCAGTGAGTTTAAGAGAAAAACTTGGAAATCTCATAGATACTTGATCAGACAAAGCAGATCCCTCGTTAAATAGAGGGTCGATTGAAATTCTATCTACAGGTTGTGTGTGATCCCCAAAAAATGAGAGTAATAGGAAGACGAGTTTAAAAATCAATAAAGGTGGTAAACTAGTGACTCTCCGGCCTCCAGACACAGATGGAACAACCAAATTCACAACGGTACCCTTAACAACTTTTAAGGGCCCTAGTTCATTTTTATTTGCAGGTCCTCTGTGAAATTGACTTTTGCGTTTCTTGCTTTTAAGAAGTTATGGAGAAGTGATCAGAATTGAACACTTTTCTAGTAAAAAAAGACTTTATTTTTTGCATTTTTGATCAGATTAAGGGTTCTACATTTGTAAATGGAGCATTGCCATCTCTGCATGAAGAGTGACTTGAAATTACCCTTTCAGTACTTTTCAGGGAAGAAATTCCAATTTGGAAAAACAAATTTGTTTATCTCAGCAGACAAAAAAGTTTTCAGGAAAATTTTTTGTTGTTACCTTCACGTCCTCATCAGACATATGATTGATGTGAGTACAGGGCATCTTAGCCAGGGAAGAAGAAAGATTCTGAAAATATAAAATTATTCTATTTATCACAAGTATCATCCAAGGTCCGTAGGATTTCATCCTCTCCATCATCATCCCCCCACAAGGACGAGTCAAGTCCCTGAACTGACTCCGAGAAGGGATCTGAGTCCCAGACAGCTTGAGACATCACTAGACTCTCATTGAGTTCGTCATCATCAAAATCTTCAATAAGATCTTCTCTGTCTGAGATATCAAGAGATTGGGGGAACAAAGTTTCCCGGGATGTAACATTTGATTGGGATAAAACATTTGGTTGGGATGAAATACGATGTTGGGATAAGACACTATGTTGAGATAAAGCCATGTCTTGGGATGATGCAATGGTTTGAGATAATGCATTCTTTTGTGACGATCTTTTTGCTCGGTTTATAATTATTGGCGATGTTGGTGAACCAGGTATGATACTGCCTTGAAAACTTAGATCTGATTGATTTGGTGACAAAGGATGTTCAGTTGTCTCCTTCTTTTCTTCCTCTTGTGGAGAAGCGAACATATTTTCGTCAAATAATTCTTGACTGCTAAGAACTTTTTCTTCAGTTTGTGCTGAGGATTGAGAACTAGAATGAGAAGATTGTTGAGAAGCTGGTGGATTAGCTACCAAATTTGCCAGAAGATCAACTAGCTCATCATCACTCTCATTCGAATCTTCTTCGTCCTGAAGCGTTTCATCAAGATAACATTGGGATTCATCCAGCTCGCTATACACAGTCTGGGAGAGCTGACTGCTCCTGGTCGGAGTCCCAATGAAGGACTGGGACTGGTTTAGGATGGACATGGAGAGGGTTGGAACATGATGTTCCAGCTGGGTTGCTCCAGGTAGGATAGACAGGTCAGAGTCAGAGGTTTCTCCGGCGTACACACTTGACCTAAAAAATAAATCGTTTGCCCAGGAGTTATAATTTTTTTATTTATTTTCTAACTGAAGACATAAATTCCAAGTATTTTTCATTTCAAGAGTGGCATGTCCCGAGTCACACTTGTACCCTGAAAGTTCTCGTCTGATCTATGACAATAAGTTAGCGTTATTTGGAAAAAATTGATTATTATCGATTGTAGTTTCTCTATGAAATTGACTTGCGGATTTATGCTACAGGGTAAATGAAGGAATTTTTCAAAATCTAACATGCTTTAACAAGTAGCATTATTGTGAATCAGACAAGCCCCTCTTCAAATTTTTCATCTTAACAAAAGAATTATTTTACTTAACGTACCCCTGCGATCCTTTGAATAATTTGTGAATGTTTATTGTAGCATCAGGATCAGAGGAGTCTTCTTCCAAAAAGTCATCTCCTTCCTCCCTGAATTTAACAAAATTATCAAATTATTTAATTCCTCCCTAAATTTTACAAAATTAACAAATTATTTACTTCCTCCCTAAATTTTACGAAATTATCAAATCATTTACTTCCTCAGTGGTGCGTTTTTGTTTAGTGTTTTCTACAGTGTTCCCAAAGACCAAGTACAATCATTTCTTTAACTTAGAATCAAAAAAAGTATAAAATCAATAATTCAAAGCTACAAGCTCCCAAAGCTTTTTTTATTCATGCCCGGTGTCATGCCTGGAGAGCCTACCCCATAGTTTTTACACCATTTCAACACTATTTTAGACATCATAAGCAATGTTTTGACACTTGCCAATATTTATTTGAGTTTCTTTTGGCATTTGCATTAAAATCTATCTTTGTCTTAATTTCTTTCTTCCTAATATTACACATGTTACTATTTGTTTTCTCCGCAGAGGATTCAAAATTCTACAAGTTATATTGAGGATGAATGATGCAGTTTTTTCATCCAGCTATTGTTTATATTTAAATATTTTACAAGTTGGAAAAATAAAAGTCACTGCTAAACTGGGTTTGAAAATTCTGAGGAACCATTGTCAGAATTTCGCATTAATAATGACAAATGGGATAAGAAAGATTAGGCAAGGAGTGGATATTTTCGACAAAAGAATTCTTGATTCTTGTAAGTTCATCATGGACAGTGCTTCAGAATACGGTCTTGTCTACAGAAATCTTTGCATCACAGCAGGCAGAGTTTAAACCGTTATCATTGTGCATGGTGCACAACCTATCAGGATTATATTTTCTTTGTTTCTTGCAAGAGGGAGGGGGAAGAGAAGCATAGAGAAACCCCTCTTTCTCTGCACTATTATTTTCTTTTTTTTCAAAGTAGGGTGTACTGCCATGTTTTATTCCACACGGGGTTCTGTTCAGCCGCAAAAAAATGAAGAGATGTATAAGAACCTGACTGTTCTAAGCTCCCTTGATGCTTACACACAGAACCAGATTCAATCAAAAGAATTAACATCTTTCTGACAAGTTCGGATACTTAAGAAAAGCTAACCAGGTTGGTTTTTATATATATTTATATTTAACATATTTTATATATGCATATTAGTACATCTAAAGCTGATGGCAGCAAAATCTGGATACAGCTAGGTAAAAACCTCCATTCTCCAGGTTAATACAGTGTTAAAAGATAAATGCAGGCCTTTAATGTTTCTTGTAGTTCTGTATACCCCATATAAACCCCTGACTAAAGTTTCTCTAGTTTGCCATTTTCTCTCTCTCACCCTGTATCTCTGAATACAAGAAGCGCCTTACAAGAATTAGTGGTTGCTTCTCTGAAAGCTGAATGTACTGAAACTTTATATATGTAAACTAATAAGTTTTAATGTTTTAAAATTTATATATTTAATTTAATAAGTTTTAATGTTTTAAAATTGCTCTTAATGTCTAACTTTGAGTTGAAATGGGGTGACACATTGAGGTCACCAGTAGCACCCACCTGCGTGTCTTCTCCTCCAGCATGGTGTCGAACCTCTCCATCCAGAACTTCTCCGAGTCCGAGCTGAGATAAGCTGAAGGGGGACGAGGAGGAGATCCAGGGGGGGTCAGGGGATCATCTATATTTAATATATTCCGCCGAATTCTCTCATCATCCCATAGAGCCTAGACCACATAATCAATCAATCAATCAATCAAAAAAAAGAGTTTTAGGGACTTCCTACTAGCCACATAAAATGCCCAAGATGAACTAATTAAATTAGGAAAGACCTATGGACTTATAGCACAAAAACTTAGTAAGAGGTATTACAATTTTTTTTCAAACCTTACTAGAACTCCATTTTAATCTTCTATTTTAAAATATTTTTTATTATTTTTTATTTTCGGAAAAATAGAGTGAATCTCAAAAATCTAAAAAACTTTGGTCTGTTAGTCTTAAAAATGCAATGAAAATTACGGTTTAAAATTCAAGCTGGAAAAAGGAATCATTTAGCTCTAAAATTCTCATTAACAGTGATAAAATAAAGTTTACGGGATTGTAAAGTTCAGACCAAATGTGAATAGTTGACCATGAAACAAATGTAAAACACATTTCAAGATATTTTAAAAAAAAGGCTAAAAGTGAAACCGCCAACGTTATTGATCCAACCTATACTAAAAAATGATCCTAAAATGGAATCCTCAGACCACTCGTGTCGTAAGTTGAGCCCAATAACCGTTATATCCTACACCATAAACAATATACACCTTTGAATTCTTTTTCTACCTTGAGTCCGGGGTTCATTGTATTTGCTCCCAGATCATTGGTGTTTAAGATATCCATTGCAACAGTATCCACTTCAAGCTCAGAATTGGATATCCTAAATAGAACTTTAATGATATCCATTGCAACAGTATCCACTTCAAGCTCAGAGTTGGATATCCTAAATAGAGGTTAATTTATATCCATTGCAACAGTATTCACTTCAATCTCAGAATTGGATATCCTAAATAGAACTTTAATGATATCCATTGCAACAGTATCCACTTCAAGCTCAGAATTGGATATCCTAAATAGAGGTTAATTAATATCCATTGCAACAGTATTCACTTCAATCTCAGAATTGGATATCCTAAATAGAACTTTAATGATATCCATTGCAACACTATCCACTTTAAGGTCAGAACTGGATATCCTAGGAAGAGGTTTTCTTTTTACAAATTGCAATAGTATCCACTTCAAGCTCTGATATCTTAAATAGAGGTTTACTTTTATCCATGACAACAGCTTAGAATTGGATATCCTTATAAATAGGTTTTTAAACCGCATTGTTTATCAAAAAGGATCTGGGTAGGAGCCCCTGGTTAGAAAAGCAGAGATTGAGTATTTTCGGAAGTGTATCTAGGGTACCTGGCTAGAGAAGTAGGTAGTTTAATTTCACTTGGAACTGTATCTGGATACAAGTACCTTGCTAGAGAAGTGGGCAGTTAAGTAGATCTGGAAATGCATCTGGGTATGAGTATCTGACTAGAGAAAAAGTAGTTTAATTACATCTTAACTGTATCTAGAGAAAAGTACCTGGATGAAGAAGTAGGTAGTTTAAGTACATCTGGAACTAAATTTTGAGTACCTGATTAGAGATGTGGGTAGTTAAGTGCATCTGGAAATGTATCTGGGTAGGAGAACCTGACTAAAGAAGTAGGTAGTTTATTTAAATCTTAACTGTATTTAGATAAAAGTACCTTGCTAAAGAAGTAGGTAGTTTAAGTATATCTGGAACTGTATCTGGATAGAAGTACCTCGACTCAGCTGGTTCCCTCTGGAACTAAATAAAAGAATAATTTATTTCATTTTATCTTTTTTCGTCGCTGAAAAGATCTGAATTATTAATTGCAATGCCCAATTTACAACGGTACTCTGGAAAGCTTTGTCTGATCAAGTATGAATTAGATATCAATATTTTTGTCTATTTGTTTATTTTAACCATTTAATTTTATTTGCGGTTTATCTGGGAAAGTGACGAGCGCATTTCTTGTTTATAGGAAGCAATGGAGAAACTCTCAGAAATAAACACATAAAATGGAATCAGAAAAACGACGGTATCTTCCAAACTTTTTATCATATTAAGGTTTCAAGGATACCATTGCATATATGGCCTTGCAACCTTCGCATGAAGGCCGAAGGGTCACTCGAAATTACGCTTCCAGTCCCTTTAAATCTATCTTAGCTTTAGAGCTTTATAAACCTTGCCTTAGTGTGAGGAGATGTAAACGTTTCATTAAAGTTATCTCCGGGGTTGCGTCTTTTCACGTCGAAGAACGGTTCGATATCATCATATTCATCATGGAGCGCACCCTAGATAGTTCATTATGGAGTTCACCCTAGATAGTTTATTATGGAGTCCTAAATAGTTTATTATTGAGCTCATCCTAGATAGTTTTATGTTCACCCTAGAAAGTTTATTTTATAGCTCACCCTAGAAAGTTTATAAAGGAGCTCACTCTAAGCCTATTAAGTTTATTATGGAACTCATCCTAGTTAGTTTATTATTGAGCTCATCCTAGTTAGTTTATTATTGAGCTCATCCTAGATAGTTTATTATTGAGCTCATCCTAGATAGTTTATTATTGAGCTCATCCTAGTTAGTTTATTATTGAGCTCATCCTAGATAGTTTATTATT